>NC_045976.1:8467886-8530386 GCF_010909765.2 Amblyraja radiata | reverse complement strand
GAGAAAGGGGAGAGGAGGGGGGGGGGGGGGGAAACAAAACGACACAAGCAGTGTGCTAACCTCCGTGCTGCTTCCGGCTGACGCTGAAGAGGATCAGAGGGAAGGCGGCGGTGACTGTCCCCGCGACCCGCGCTCGAACCGTCGGCGGCCGAGATCGCGGGCACTCGCTGGGGAGGGAGTGGGAGGGGTCGGCGGGAGAGGGAGGTCGTGGAGTGAGTGAGGGGTGTGTGTCTGTGGAGGGTGGGGAGGGGGGGGACGAGATATCGCAGCAACACAACAATAATAATAATAAAAGCAGTTTTCTGAAGATGAAACACCAAGCCGTGGCCACAGCCACAGAGAGAGATATGAAAGCAAGCGGCTGCTTCAATGGGTCTGGGTCTTCAACTGTGTCTGGTACTTGTGATCAGATGAGATTCCTCGGCAATTGTGTGTGTATGTGTGTGTGAGTGTGAGAGAGAGTGTGTGAGAGAGTGTGTGAGAGAGAGAGACAGAATGTGAGTGAGAGAGGGAGTGTGTCTGTCTGTGTGTGTGTGAGTGAGAGAGAGTCAGAGACAGAGAGTGTGTGTGAGCGAGTGTGTGTGTGAGAGAGACAGAGAGACAGTGTGGGTGTGTGGGCGAGTGTGTGTGTCTGTGTGTGAGAGAGAGTGTGTATTTCCCACTGTTTGGACTAAGGGAGGGGGGTAGGAGGAGATGTGGCGAAAAACAAGCAGGATAAAGCAATTGGAAGCTGGAGTTTTTTTATATATAAATGAGGGGGGAAAAAAAGTATCATACAGTTTGGAAAGACCGTACCTGCCTTGATCTGTTGTCCGACGTGGCGTGTACAGAGGGAGGGAGGGAGAGAGAGACAGAGAGATGTGTTGACTGCTGCTGTGAGGAGCGACACAAGATCCCCGGGCTGGTCATAAAGCGGCTGGAGACAACAACAATAGGGCGAGGACAATAGCTGTGTGTGTGTGAGAGAGAGAGAGGGGGGGGGGGGGGGGGGAGGAGAAGTGGCGAGAGGAGGGGGCGAGAGGGGAGAGAGGGGGGCAGGAAAAGGGGGAGAGAGAGGGGGCGAGAGAGGGAGGAGAAAGGACAGGACGAGAGGGGGGGAGAGGGAGAGGGGGAAGGGAGAGGAGAGAGGGGGGAGAGAAGGGGAAGGGAGAGGGGAGATAGGGGGACAGATAGAGGGGGAGAGAGGAGGAAGGGAGAGGGGAGATAGGGGATGGAGCGGGGAGAGAGAGGGGACAGATAGGGGGGAGAGATGGGGTGATAGTCGAACTCGTTTCACCCCCAACATTTCAAACCCCTCCACAAATATACACGTTGCCTCTTGCACTCTTCACTCACGACCCCCTTTCCCCCCGGAGTCACTTTAAAAGAGCAATTGGACTTTCCCCGTACACCCCCCCCCCCCTCCCCCCAAGTCCCAGGTAAGAGGAAGTTGGGGAGGGTCGGGGTCGGGTCGGTGCGGGCATGGCGTGGCGTGGCGTGGACCCTCGCCGTGGGCTCCCAGCTCTCTCAGCTGTCATCCTCCAGCCATCAATTGACAGCGGCCATGTCGCCGGCGTTTAAACCATATCCCAGCGTGCAACATCAGCAGTAGCAGATCAATGGGCAGACGGGGTGGCGAGACTGGGCTGTCTGTCTGTGACTGTGACTGTGTGTGTGTGTGTGTGTGTGTGTGTGTGTGTGTGTGTGTGTGTGTGTGTGTGTGTGTGTGTGTGTGTGTGTGTGTGTGTGTGTGTGACAGTAACACTGTGTGTGCCACTGTGTGTGTGTGTGTGACTGTGTGTGGGCGTGTGTGCCACTGTGTGTGTGTGACAGTAACAGTGTGTGTGTGTGTGACAGTAACACTGTGTGTGTGTGACTGTGTGTGGGCATGTGTGACAGTAACACTGTGTGTGTGTGACTGTGTGTGGGCATGTGTGACAGTAACACTGTGTGTGTGCGTGTGACACTGTGTGTGCGTGCGTGCGTGACACTGGGTGTAACACTGTGTGTGCCACTGTGTGTGCCACTGTGTGTGTCACTGCGTGTGTGACTGTGTGTGGGCATGTGTGACAGTAACACTGTGTGTGTGCGTGTGACACTGTGTGTGCGTGTGTGTGTGACACTGGGTGTAACTCTGTGTGTGCCACTATGTGTGTGACTGTGTATGTCTGTGTGACACTGTGGGTGTGTTACTGTGTGTGTGTGGTACTGTGTGTGTGCTACTGTGTGTGCGCTACTGTGTGTGTGTGTGTGTGTGTGTGTGTGTGTGTGTGTGTGTGTGTGTGTGTGTGTGTGTGTGTGTGTGTGTGTGTGTGTGTGTGTGTGTGCCACTGTGTGTGTGTGTGTTACTGGGTGTGTGTGTGTGTGCCACTGTGTGTGTGTTACTGGGTTGTGTGTTATTGTGTGTGTGTTACTGTGTGTGTGTGTGTGTGTGTGTTACTGGGTGGGTGTGTGTGTGTGTTACTGTGTGTGTTACTGTGTGTGTGTGCTATTGTGTGCATGTGTGCTACTGTGTGTGTTACTGTGCGAGTGTGTGTGTATTACTGTGTGTGTGTTACTGTGCGTGTGTGTGTGTGTGTTACTGTGCTTGTGTGTGTGCTACTGTGTGTGTGTGTGTGTGTGTGTGTGTGTGTGTGTGTGTGTGTGTGTGTGTGTGTGTGTGTTACTGTCCGTGTGTGTGTGTTGCTGGGTGTGTGTGTGTTACTGTGTGTGTATGCTGTATGAGTGTGCTACTATGCGTGCTACTGTGTGCATGTGTTACTGTATGTGTGTGTGTGTGTTACTGTGTGCGTGTGTTACTGCGGGTGTGTGCTACTGTCTGTGTGTGTGTGTGTTACTCTGTGTGCACTACTGTGTGTGTGTGTGTGCCACTGTGTGTGTGTGTGGGTGCTACTGTGTGTGTGCTATTGTGTGTGCTACTATGTGTGCGCTACTGTGTGTGTGTTACTGTGTGTGTGTATTACTGTGTGTATGTGTGTGCTTGTGTGTGTGTGTGTGTGTGTGTGTGTGTGTGTGTGTGTGTGTGTGTGTGTGTGTGTGTGTGTGCCACTGTGTGTCTGTGTTACTGGATGTGTGTGTGTGTGCCACTGTGTGTGTGTTACTGGGTTGTGTGTTATTGTGTGTGTGTTACTGTGTGTGTGTGTGTTACTGGGTGTGTGTGTGTGTGTTACTGTGTGTGTGTGTTACTGTGTGTGTGTGCTATTGTGTGCGTGTGTGCTACTGTGTGTGTTACTGTGCGAGTGTGTGTGTATTACTGTGTGTGTGTGCTACTGTGCGTGTGTGTGTATGTTACTGTGCTTGTGTGTGTGCTACTGTGTGTGTGTGTGTGTGTGTGTGTTACTGTCCGTGTGTGTGTGTTGCTGGGTGTGTGTGTGTTACTGTGTGTGTGTGTGTGTGTATGTATTCTGTATGAGTGTGCTACTATGCGTGCTACTGTGTGCATGTGTTACTGTATGTGTGTGTGTTACTGTGCGTGTATTACTGTGCGTGTGTGTGTTACTGTCTGCGTGTGTGTGTGTTACTCTGTGTGCACTACTGTGTGTGTGTGGGTGCTACTGTGTGTGTGTGTGTGTGTGTGTGTGTGTGTGTATGTGTGTGTGTGTGTGTGTGTGTGGGTGCTACTGTGTGTGTGTGTGTTTCATGCCCCGCCATCTCAGTGTGACAGAGTGAGACTGTCCCACGGTGTGAATGTGAGACCAAGCCACAGGGACTGTGTGTGGGATGAATGCTTGTCATCCGTGTGAGCCTGAGGTGTTGTTTGAGGAAGACTGTGACTCTTTGAAGGACGTTATCACCCGAGGCGTGTGTGTGTGTACACACTCTCCCTCTCTCTCACACACACTCACTTACACACACACACACACACACACACACACACACACACACACACACACACACACACACACACACACACACACACACACACACACACACACACACACACACACACACACATATCAGTCTGAACCACTGAAGAAGGGTCTCGACCTGAAACGTCACCCATTCCTTCTCTCCAGAGATGCTGCATGTCCCACTGAGTTACTCCAGCATTTTGTGTTTACCCTCGACTTAAACCAGCATCTGCAGTTCTTTCCTATATATATATGTCAAGATTCAAGATTCAAGAGAGTTTATTGTCATGTGTCCCAGATAGGATAATGAAATTCTTGCTTTGTTTCAGAACAACAGAATATAGTAGGCATAAATAAATACAGAACAGTTCAGTGTGTCCATATACCATTGAATATATATATATATATGCACACATAAATAAGCAGATAAAGTGCAATGGGCTATTAATGTTCAGAGTTTTTTTGAGTTGAGTTTAATAGCCTGATGATTGTGGGGAAGAGGCTATTCCTGAAGAAGCTATATGTGTGTGTGTATGTGAGGATGGGGGCGGGTGGTGAAGAGAGAGAGAGACAGTTTTAAAGCATCCGTGCACATGTGCTACATGAAAGCGGCGTCCCGGCCCGCAGATCCCCAGCCTCCGTTGCCACAACCGACCGGACCCAGTCTCTCCCAGCCGGCCCCGCGCACACACCACCCGGCTACACACACAGCCCTGCCCGGCCCTGCAGCCACCCTCGCCCCTGCAAGTCAGCCGGGTCAAATCTAGAGACATTACATTCCCCACTCCGGATTTCTCCCAGCGCCGCAGACAGACAGCGGGACAGGGAGGGGGGTTATGGATGGGCAATAAGGTGCCAAATGTATAAGAGGAGTCATTTATTTCACACAGTGAGGTCGATCAATCGGGCCGTGTGATCTTTCAGTCGCGCAGCTCGCGAATGTTAGTTGAGTGGACAGTATCCATGTTTCCATGACACACAGCTCTTTCAATCAATCCAATGCATTTGTTACACTTCATTGTAGATATGTTTCGTTCCTGTGTTGGAAGGAACTGCAGATGTTAGTTTGCACCCAAGACAGACACAAAATGCTGGAGTAACTCAGCGGGACAGGCAGCATCTCTGGAGTGAAGGGATGGGTGATGTTTCGGGTCGAGACCCTTCTTCGGAGGGATGTGGATCATGTTCAGGCAGATGAGATCAGTTTAAGCCCCTGTCCCACTTTCCCGAGTTACTCACGAATTCTCCCAAGTTTTTCCCCTTGATTCAAACTCGGAGAATTAAGACCCTGTCCCACTTTCCCGAGTTATTTAATTTGACATCATGTTCTACACAAACGTTGTGGGCCGAAGGGCCGTCCCTGTGCTGTACGGTTTGTTTTTTATTGCACTATTAATGTTTGTTTTTGATGTGCAGGAATGCAAATGTAAAACAATGGCCCAAATGGGTGTAGGACACTTCAGGGCCTGTCCCACTTTCACGACTTAATTCTTTCACCCCGACCATTTTTTTTTACTCGTGGACATTTTTTAACGGGCTGGAAAACACTTCCCGACTTACCTGATGCCACGAGTACCAAAGGCTAGCGTAACGAGCTACTACGGTATATCTACGACCTCCTACGGACTCGCTACGGACATTCTGCGAGTTTGAATCAGGGGAAAACTCGGGAGAATGCGTGAATGATCTCGTGAAAGTGGGACAGGCCCTGAAAGTCCCTGGTGGACTCGTCGGGAGTGAAGACCACAATACCACACACACACACACACACACACAGTGTGTGTGTTTATGTATATGTACACACACTGAACTTTTTCTCATTTAATATATTGTTTAAGAGCACTATGTGTACATATTCTGTTGTACTGCTGCAAGTTATAAGGATTCCATTGCTTTGTCTGGGTCTCTCTCGTCTCTTTCACTCTCTCCCCCCACCCTCTCTGTCTCTCTGTAGCGCCCTGTCTCTATCTATTTTTTTTATCCCCTCCCCACCTTTCTAAACGGGGCCTTGACCTTTCCCGTGCAGGACCCCGCTTGTTGTTTTAGGACCGGGTTATGGCATCGCGCCGGTGTCGGTACACGGGATCACTCACTCCCATGTTTAACGATGGAGGTATAGTTCAAACACGGCATCCTGTTCGAGTCAAACGACTACAAGACTTGAATCGCGGCGCCCTCATACACGATCGCGTCTCCCCCACCCCCCCTCCCCAATTCCTATTTAACTGCGCTAATCCCTGCTTTACAAACTATTGGTGAACGCGGACAAACAAGTCGCAGACACAAGCAACCGCAAATGCTGCTTTACCACCCCCCCCCCCCCAAAAGACACCAAGCGCTGGAGTAACTCAGCGGGTCATGCAGCATCTCTGGAGAACATGGATAGGCGATCGGGATCCTTCTTCAGACATATTCACCTTGTTTACTGCGCGCTTGCAAGCTTCAAACGTGTTTAAACACAAACTTTAATATTCAAATGTAACATATAAAGGGGGCGCCGCCAATCCAACACAGCCTCTGAATTATTTCCCGAATTTCGGGCAATTTTCTCCACAATTTTTTAATTTATGAATGAGCTCCTTCGGCTTCGGGGCGAATGCTTTGGCCGGTCAATTGAGTTACAAAAACCAGGCGCTGCGCGCAGAGCGTTCAAAGAGTGCGCACCACCAATTGCCAGATTCACTTCCCGGCGTTTGGACGGTGCAGTTTTGACACTGAACATTTTACCCTTAGCCGAGAGTTGGCAATGCTTATAGCCCATATACCGTGTTTGGCTTGCAACTTCTGAATCCCCCTGAACGAAGAACAAACGGGGCACCAGATTGTCCATTGCTAACAATGTTAATTCGTACAAACGGAAACCATTTCAACTCGACCAAATGTCCCACTGATAGGTAATGGAGAGGAAAATCCCAATTTCATTACTTGCGAGTAGGAATCTATTTGCTGACCTTTCCTTCGCTCCAGAGATGCTGAATTACTCCAGCATTTTGTATCCATCCATGAATTAATTGATTGAAAGATACGGCGTGGAAACAGGCCCTTCAGCCCACCGAGTCCACCAGTTCTATGTTATCCCACTTTCTCATCCACTCCCTACACACACACTAGGGGACAATTTACAGAGGTCCAATTGATCTACAAACCCGCACGTCTTTGGGATGGGAGAGGAAACCTGAGCACCCGGGGGAAAGCCACGCGGGAACGAGCAAACTCGAGGTCAGGATCGAACCCGGGTCTCTGGCACTGTGAGGCAGCGGCTCTCCCAGTTGCTCCTTGCACGAAGCCGCCTTGCGCCGTTTATGCTTCTACCCTTGTAAAACCAAGACACCAACGGGCCGTGGACATTTTGTTTTTATTGATGAGATCGTCAGAGGGGACTTTGTGGAAATCTTGTATCTAATGTAGTCGGTCTGAACTTGTAAAACTATATGCAAAATTAAAAAAAGTCTGGAAGGCGTATTTGGATGGATGCGTGTGCAGATGGGGGACACTGTACGTTGTGCTATATGCATCGTTTAATATTGAGGTTGGGAGGGATTGTTTCATAGATACTCTAAACTGACTCATGAAAGGATCGGAGTCCCTTTTCGTCTCTCGGTTTTACAAAATAAACGGTGCAAGGCGGCACAACTGGAGTAGAGTTGCTGCCTCACAGCGCCAGAGTCCCGGGTTCGATCCTGATCTCGGGTGCACGGCACGTTCTCCCTGTGGACCGCGTGATTTTTCCCCGGGTGTTCCGGTTTCTTCCCCACAAACCAAAGTCGTGCGGGTTTGTAGATTAATTGTGTTTCTTTTTTATATCAAACCAAGCCTTCGTGGCGACGCAGTCCCGTTATACGTTGGGATAAGTTCAAACAGGGCAGGTTCACTCCTAATGGTGCCACATATATCCCGAAAATTGTTCTGTAACCCACCCAGAATCAAGGGCAGTCAGTCTGAACCTTGTAACAGTCTGAAGGAGGGTCCCGACCCGAAACGTCACCTATCCATGTTCCTCGGAGATGCTGCCTGACCCGCTGAGTTACTCCAGCACTTTGTGTAAACCAGCATCTGAAGTTCCGTTGTGATTACTACAGACAGAAGCTTTTCCTCGGTTAAGTCACCTCTGGTATTGTAACTTGCTTGAAAAGCAACATCTGGATTTTATAAAAAGTATTTAGTAGTTTGATTATTCATCACAGGGCGTTATAGAATGAAAGAACACCCTGGTAGATGTCCATAAAGTGATGGGAGGCTAGGATATGGTAGACAGTCAGAACCTTTTTTTCTCAGGGCGGAAATGTTGAACACAGGTTTAAGGTGAGAGGGGCAAATTTTAAAGGAGATGTGTGTGGGACAACTAGAGGCTGGTGAGGACTTGGTCGTTACCAAGGACGGTGGTGGAGGCAGATATGATAGTGACGTTGAAGAGAATTTTAGATAGACACATGGATATGCAGAGAATAGAGGGAAACTGATCACGTGGAAGCAGAAGGGATTAGTTTCTGGCGTCTCGGTGGCGCAGCGGTAGAGTTGCTGCCTTACAGCGCCAGAGACCCGGGTTTGATCCTGACTACGGGTGCTCTCTGTACAGAGTCTGTACGTTCTCCCCGTGACTGCATGGGTTTTCTCTGGGAACTTCGGTTTCCTCCCACACTCCAAAAACATCCAGGTCTGAAGAAGGGGTTTGGCCCGAAACGTTGCCTATTTCCTTCGCTCCATAGATGCTGCTGCACCCGCTGAGTTTCTCCAGCATTTTTGTGTACCTTCGATTTTCCAGCATCTGCAGTTCCTTCTTAAATATTTATCCCTCAACAGTATAAAATAACATTATGTGGTCGTCACCAACGTAATCAAGGACCTCTTCCACCCCGGTCATTCCCTCTTCTCCCAGTTTCCGTCACATAGGATACACAGAAGCATGAAAGCACGTACCATCAGACTCAAGAAAAGCTTCATCCCCTCCATTATCAGACTTCTGAACAGTCCTTCCATAAGCTAGAGTAGAGACCCAATGCACCTCACTGCGGACATTGGACTTTTTCCTCTGGAACTGTTATGCTGCAATGGAGAAAATCTATAGTCTGCTCTCTGATATTTGCCACTTTGCTCTATCAGTTGTACCTGTGTCTGCTTTGATTGTATTCATGTGTGCCATGTTCTAATTTGAATGGATAGCACGCAAACAGAAGCTTTTCACACGTGGCAATAATAAAGCAATAACAATATACTGTATATCAAGTCCAAGTTCCAGTTCACGTTACATTTATTGTCACATGCACCAATTGGGACAGTGAGATATGAGTTACCATACAGCCAAACTAATAAAAGGAACGCAATACACATAAACATCCCCACACAGCGGAATCAACGTTTCCCCACTGTGAGTTGTTTAAGAAAGAACTGCAGATGCTGGAAAAATCGATGGTAGACAAAAAATGCTGGAGAAACTCAGCGGGTGGAGCAAAGAATAGGTGACGTTTGGGGTCGAGACCATTCTTCAGACAAAGCCAAGGTGCACACTTTCCCACTGTGAGGGAAGGCAATAAAGTTCAGTCATCTTCCTCTTTGTTCACCCGTGGCCGGGGCCTTTCAGCCCTCTGCAGTCGCCGCTACGGTGGCCCGATGTTCAGGCCCTCTCGCCGGGACAATCGGAGCCGGAAACGTCACCCATTGCTTCTCTTCAAAGATGCTGCCTGTCCCGCTGAGTTACTCCAGCTTTTTGTGTCTATCTTCAGCATCTGCAGTTCCTTTCTACACAATACTGTGTATACAACATTTTGTCGACATTTTCCATTGTAGGAATTATGAATTATCAGGCAACTGAACCATCCTAGCGCAACCAGGAGCAGTCCTGACAACTATCTGCCTCACTAGAGAAACTTCGACTTCACTGGATTTTCTAGCACTAAACGTTATTCCCTTTATCCTGTGCCTGTACACTGTGAATGTCTCGATTGTAATAATGTACTGTCTTTCCGCTGACTGGTTAGCACGCATTAAAAGCTTTTCACTGTACTTCGGTACAGGTGACAATAAACAAAACTGAAGGGCCTATCCCTCTTGGGCGTCATTTGCGCGTCACGCAGGTGGCGTGCAAAGGTTCTGTACATCCCAAAATCCTGGGGCCCCACGCGCAATCGCGCATCACTGCCTACGTCACCACGCACCATGCGCGCCGTGTGTCGTGACGCGTACATGATGTCGTGTAAATGACGCGCAAATGACGCCCAAGTGGGACACGCCCTTAAACGAATGCGTAAGAGGCCATACTTCAGAAGAGCTTCATGGCGTGCAGAGTGCCTTGGGATGTCCGAGCTTGTGAAGAGAAGAGCACATCGTTGAACCGGCAGTATCGAGTACTGGGTCTAACTTACGCTGCCGAACTTTACTTCCTGCTCCGTCTCGTTACACAGTAGGGCATGGATTTCTGCCACAATACTCATCCCACTGCCAAAATCCCAGACGGACAAGTCCTGACCCACAGGAGCACACTCGGCAAGCCTTTCATTAACAGCAATAAACCTTGTAACCCTTCTGGGATGATGTGTCTGCAAGGAACAGCAGGAGTGCCAAGGTGCAAACTGTAGAACAGAAGGCTCTATTACAATCATAGATATATCAGCAAGATAGATAAAGCAGCAAGCAAAACTCTTATAGTGCACTGGGTGTAAACTCACTGCCTTCAGAACAGCATGGAACCCTGACAGCAAGAGCTGCTTCTCACCACAGCATCAAGCTGCTTTGCTCGAGGGCTGCAACTGTTTGCAAGGATGCAAGGGGCTTACTTTGCACATCAATCTCAACCTGGTTATTACACATAACTTGAGACGGTGGCCGCTTCCAGTCCGGCTAACACGCGAGCACGGATGGGAAATCATGCATTCACAGCAGGGTACAGGGAGCCGTCATGTGAAATACACTCAGAGAGTCATAGAGTGATACAGCGTGGAAACAAGCCCTTCGGCACAGCTTGCCCACACTGACCAACATGTCCCAGCTACACTAGTCCCACCTGCCAGCATTTGGCCCATATCCCTCCAAACCTGTCCTATACATGTACCTGTCTAACTGCTTCTTAAATGTTGGGATAGTCCCAGCCTCATCTATCTCCTCTGGCAGCTTGTACCATACACCCACCACCCTTTGTGTGAAAACGTTACCTCTCCGATTCCTATTAAATCTTTTTCCTTCACCTTAAACCTATGTCCTCTGGTCCTCGATTCACCTACTCAGGGCAAGGGACTCTGTGCATCTATCCGATCTATTCCTCTCATGATCTTATACACCTCTATAAGATCACCCCTCATCCTCCTGCGCTCCAAGGGGTAGAGTCCCAGCCTACTCAACCTCTCCCTGTAGCTCAGACCCTCTAGTCCTGGCAACAGCCTCGTAAATCTTCCCTGCATTCTTTCCAGCTTGACAACATCTTTCCTATAACACGGTGCCCAGAACTGAACACAATACGCTAATTGCGGCCTCACCAATGTCTTATAGAACTGCAACATGACCTCCCAACGTCTATACTCATTGTGGGCTGGAAATTCAATGGAGAAGCAGACGGAACAGGGATTTAAGTGGTCTTGACTATTTCCATGCAACCACAATTTGCAGTGCTCCGGTTTCTTCCCACATCCCAAAGACGTGCGAGTTTGTGGGTTAATTGGCCCTCTGTAAATTTCCCATTAGAGTGTAGGGGGTGGATGCAAAAGCGGGATAACGTAGAATTGGTGTGAAGGTGTGATCGATGGTCGGCATGGACTTGGTGGGCCGAAGGGCCTGTCTCCACGCTGTATCTTTAAACTAAGCTCTAACTTGGGATTGCGAATGCACTTGTATATGGCATCAATGTAAATACAGTTCTTACCAAAGAAGGCACTGAATTTGGTGTGTGTACAAGGTTAAAGCAATACCTCTAGTTGCGCATAGGCCAGGGGCTTTTGATCCTTCGACTTGGATTTTTATCATCTTAAATATCTTGCCATGCCGTGCCTCTGTTATTGGCTGTTTGATACATATATCGTGGCAAACTGCATTTCCCGAGATCCATTAGAATATAGAACATAGAGCTGTACAGCATAGGATGGACACAAAATGCTGGAGTAACTCAGCGGGACAGGCAGCATGTCTGGAGAGAAGGAATGGGTGACGTTTCGGGTCGAGACTCTTCTCAGATAGGAACAGGCCCTGTGGCCCATAATGTCTGTGTCGATACAATGCCAAGTTAAACTATTCCCCTCTGCATGCACATGATCCATATCTCTCTACTCACTGCATATCCATGCACCTGCATAAAAGCCTCCTAAGTGGCAATATTGCATCTGCCTCCGCCACCATTCCTGGCAGCACGTTCCAAGCACCTACCACACTGTAAAATACTGGCCCTGCACATCTCTTTCAAACTTTCCCCCTCTCATGTTAACTTTATGCCTTGCATCTTTGACATTTCTGCCCAATTACAGAAAGGATGTGTAGGCTTTGGAGAGGGTACAGAAGCGGATTATTGGGTTGCTGCCTGCATTCGAGGGGGTATTAGCTGGAAGGGGAGGTTGGCAAACTTGGATTATTTTCCCCTGTGCGTTACAGGCAGAGGGGTGGTCACGGTGGCGCAGCGGTAGAGTTGCAGCCTTACAGCGAAAGCAGCGCTGGTGACCACGGGTTCGGTCCCGACTACGGGTTCTCTCTGTACGGAGTTTGTACCTTCTCCCCGTGACCTGCGCGGGTTTTCTCCAAGATCTTCGGTTTCCTCCCACGCTCCAAACATACAGGTTTGTAGTTTACTTGGCTTGGTAAATGTAAAAATTGTCCCTGGTGTGTGTAGGATAGTGTTAGTGTGCAGGGATCGCTGGTCAGCGTGGACCCGGTGGGCTGAAGGGCTGTATCTCCAAACTAAACAAAACTAGACTAAACCTGATAGAAGTTTATAAAATAATGAGAGGCTTGGACAGTAAGAAACTTTTTCCAAGATATTCTTTGAAACTTGATTGATGTTCCTTGATCCTCAGCCTCACATTCTTTCACATACATCTATATAACTAATAAGAAAACGTAAAGAAAACCATTCCCTTTCTTTTTAACAAACTTTTATTTTTCTCCATGTATTAATGTTCATCTGCTGAAGGCTTCAGGACAATCCTGGAAATTTGGCAAACCATGGGTTCCCATTTAATTAGGGAGTCATCATTAATTCACCAGAGTAGGTGAATCGAGGACTAGGTTTAAGGCAAAACATAGAAACATAGAAAATAGGTGCAGGAGGAGGCCATTCGGCCCTTCGAGCCAGCACCGCCATTCATTGTGATCATGGCTGATCGTCCCCAATCAATAACCCATGCCTGCCTTCTCCCCATATCCCTTGATTCCACTAGCCCATAGAGCTCTATCTAACTCTCTTAAATCCATCCAGTGATTTGGCCTCCACTGCCTTCTGTGGCAGGGAATTCCACAAATTCACAACTCCCTGGGTGAAAAAAGTTTTTTCTCACCTCAGTCTTAAATGGCCTCCCCTTTATTCTAAGACTGTGGCCCCTGGTTCTGGACTCGCCCAACATTGGGAACATTTTTCCTGCATCTAGCTTGTCCAGTCCTTTTATAATTTTATATGTTTCTATAAGAGCCACACCCTCATCCTTCTAAACTCCAGTGATTACAAGAAGGGGAAAAGATTTAATAGGAACCTGAGGGGTGGCTTTTTCACACAAAGGGTGGTGGGTGTATGGAACGAGCTGCCGGAGCAGGTTGTTTAGGCAGATACTATTGCAACGTTTAAGGAACAGTTAGACATGTTGGCCGGTATGGGCAAGTTGGGCTGAAGGGCCAGTTTCCTTGCTGTAACACTCTATGACCCTTATTGGGTGCCACGGTGACGCAGCTGGTAGAGATGCTGCCTCAGGGAGCCAGAGATCCGGGTCCGATAGCACCCTTGGGTGCTGTCTGTGTGGAGTTCGCCCGTTCCCCCTGTTACTGTGTGGGTTTTCTCCAGGTACATCGAAAAGCTTTTATTGCATGCTATCCAATCAACGGAAAGACAATGCATGATTCCAATCGAGCCATCCACAGTGTACAGATAAATGATAAAGGGGATTATATGAATGATGTTTAGTGCAAGATAAAGTCCAGTAAAGTCGTATCAAACATTGACTTCATCCACTTAGGCATTGAGGGAGATGTTGGGGAAGGGTGGATTGTGGATGAACTTGAGCGAATGATCTTTTTCCATGTTGCACAATTCAATGTTTAGTTTTAGACGTCAGAGATACAGTGTGGTTACAGGCTCTTCGGCCCATCAAGTCCGTGCCAACCAGCGATCCCCGAACTCTAAAGGGCCTGTCCCACTTTCACGACCTAATTCACGATCTCTGCCGAGTTTGCCCTTGACTCATACTCGCAGCATGGTCGTCACGAGGTCGTAGGTAGGTCGTAGCAGGCCGTGATGCTAGTCGTAGGTACTCGTGGCATCGAGTAGGTCGGGGCGTTTTTCTAGCACGATGAAAAATGTCCACGAGTAAAAAAGGTCATGAATTAGGTCGTGAAAGTGGGACAGGCCCTTAACACTATCCTGCACACTTGGGATCATTTACAATTGTTACTAAAACCAATCAACCTACAAACCTGCACGTCTTTGGAATGTGGGCGGAAACCGGAGCACCCGGAGAAAGCACATGTGGTCATGGAGGGAACGTACAAACTCCGTTCAGACAGCACCCGTAGTCAGGATCAAATCCGGGTCTTTGGCGCTGAAAGGCAGCAGCTCTACCGCTGCGCCACCGTGCCACCCTTAGACCCCACACTTGGTTACAGTCCTGGATAAACAATCCTGGAACTGTGTAGCTGAGATGCAAAACTGGAGATTTGAAGGAACAAATACAACTCATCTTCCCTACATTTGCCCAAATCCATTGCTTCCATCTTTTTCTGTAGAGGTCTGCTCCCCAGATCCACAATTCCCTGCAATAACTATACATGGACATACCACCAACACTTACAGCTTCTCCTCCAAGCGAGGCACAAACCCAATTTGGAACTCCATCACCCAAACCTTTATCACACTTGACCCAAATACTGGAAGTCCTTGTTTACTTTAGTTTAGAGATACAATGCAGACACAGGCCCTTCAGCCCACCGAGTCTACGCCGACCAGCGATCCCTGCACACTAGCACTATCCTACACACTGGGGACATTTTATAATTTTTACAAAAGCCAATTAACCTACACACCTGTACGTCTTTGGAGTGTGGGAGGAAGCTGGAGAGAACCCACGTGGTCACGGGGAGAACATAATATAGACCAGTACCGCACAATAACAGGCCCTTCAGCCCACAATGTCTGTGACGAACACGATGCCAAGTTAAATTTAGTTTAGTTTAGAGAGTCGGCACCAACCAGCGATCCCCACACATAAACACTATCCTACACACACCAGGGACAATTTTACATGTACACCAAGCCAATTAACCTACAAACCTGTATGTTTTTGTAGTGTGGGAGGAAACCAAAGTTCTCGGAGAAAACCCTCGCGGTCACGGGGAGAACGTACAAACTCTGTACAGACAGCACCAGTGGTCAGGATCGAACCAGGGTGCCTGGTGCTGTAAGGCAGCAACTCTACCGCTGCACCACCGTGCCGCCCCTTAATAGCACTGTGTGAGTACCTCCACACGAAGGATGGCATCGTTTCAAGAACGTGGCTCACAACCACTTTTATTGAGGCGTTAGACGTAAGCAATAAATTCTGTCCATGCCCACATGCAAACAAAATTAAATGAGAAGTAGTAGAAATCACAATATTATATTCTGAGATTTGTTGGATGTTTGCCTTCAGTCTGATTTTTTCTTCCTGCCATTTGGTGCTTGGGACCTCCCTAGCCCACAGTGTGGGCGTGCAGTCTACAGACCATCTCCGCTCAATTACAAGACCAACTGTGCAAACAGTGTGGTTCAGTCTCAGACAGTTACCAGGGAGAGGGATATAGTCAGTGACTGGGGAACAGGGTTTATTGTGGGAACGCAAACCAAGGTTGAGATGAGTTGAGTTGAGTTGAGTTGAGTTGAGTTGAGAAGAGTTGAGAAGAGTTGAGAAGAGTTGAGAAGAGTTGAGAAGAGTTGAGAAGAGTTGGGAGGAGTTGAGAGGAGTTGAGAAGAGTTGAGAAGAGTTGGGAGGAGTTGGGAGGAGTTGAGAGGAGTTGAGAAGAGTTGAGAGGAGTTGAGAAGAGTTGGGAGGAGTTGGGAGGAGTTGAGAAGAGTTGAGAAGAGTTGGGAGGAGTTGAGAAGAGTTGAGTTGAGATGATATGAGTTGAGTTTAATATAGTTTAGTTTAGTTTAGAGATACAGCGCGGAAACAGGCCCTTTGGCCCACCAATCTCACACTAACCAGCAATCCCCGCATGCTAACACTATCCTACATAAACACTGGACAATTTTACAATCTTTACCAAAGCCAATTAGTCTACAAATCTGTTTGTCTTTGGAGTGTGGGAAGAGACCTGAGCACCCGGGGAAATCCCAGGCAGTCACGGGGAGAACGTGCAAACTCCGTACAGACTGCACCCGTAGTCAGGATCGAACCCGGGTCTCTGGCACTGTGAGGCAGCAACTCTACTGCTGCACCACTGTGTTATTCAGAGGTCAATGTAAACCTGTGATCACCCAGAGATGGGTACCGTCCACACCATGTGGCATGTGATGATTATAAAGGGTCAAAAGGATGTTCAATGTGTTTCTTCACATTTGCCATTTCAAGTTACTGTCCATTGGAAAACAAGTTGACTATACAGGACTTAAGCTTCCTATTCCTGGGCATTGACATTTCAGATGCTCTGCCCTGGGTCCAGCACATAGACGTGTCACAAAGTCTAATATCTTAGAAGTTTAAAGAGATTTGCTCTGTCACCGAATACTCTCACAAACCTCTGCAGATGCTCTGTCGAAATTAGGGCCTGACAGTGGTGCAGTGATAGAGCTGCTGCCTCACAGCGCCAGAGACCCGGGTTCGATCCTGGCTACGGGTGCTGTCCATACGGAGTTTGTACCTTCTCCCTGTGATTATTTACAGATTATTTATATTATTTACAGATCCCTAATTTGCAGAAAGCCAATTGATCTACAAACCCGCACGTCTTTAGGATGTTTGAGGAAACGAGAGCTACCGGAGGAACCCCACTCGGTCACAGGGAGAACTCCACACAGACAGCTCCTGAAGAAGGCTCTTGGCCCAAACGTGGGGTGGGAGATTGCAACCTTCACGTGGCCCGCCCTGTTTCGACGAATGCAATCAACCGGGCGTGCACAATCAAATAAGATCAAATAGAACAAGTTGCCCTACAACTTTAGGCTGTGCACGCCATACGCAAGAAGAAGGAGAAGACCCAAAATGACACACATTCCTTCCCTCCTATCCCGCTGAGTTACCCCAGCATTTCGTGTCTATCCTGAGGTCTGGATTAAACCTCGATCTCTGGCGCTATGAGGCCAGCAGCTGTACTATTTTTCTCTTTGTTGAAAATGCCACGATAACTACCTCTTTGACGAGTTATAATATCCCCTTACATTGCTCAGCATTATAGTATGTTCAGTTTGATAATATTCTAATGTCGATCTTTGGGATGTTTTACACTGCCATGTAAGTGCAAGATGTTTCATGATTTCTTAGGCCTCCTTCGGTCATGGCTGACCATGGGTATTCCCTATATGGAGGATGCCTGTGCATGACTTTGTTTAACGTGGGGAGACTGGTGCACAGACAGACACACCCCGCGGTCCTTGACAGATCTGGGTCAGGATCCAGTGGCATGGAATCCAAGACGACCGGAGACCCTTTTCTGCTGCAGCCTTCATCCGCCTTCCCAGCCGTTGTGACGCTCCACTAAGGTCAGCCATCGCCCTCCGCCTGCTCCACCGTTGAGGTCTTGGTTGGATTGCTCTTTGTCAGAGACCTCCCCCTCGACCTTACCGCCATGGGTGTCCCTACCAAGAGCATAACTCCAGACGGCATCGCTCTCAGGATCTCAGGACCACACAAGCTTCTCCACCACGACAAGGTGACAATCCACGGAGAAGTTTCACGATTAAAATGTGCTGATTCAAGTTCCCCAAACAATAAAATAAAAAACGAAACAGATAATTGAGTACAGTCATATTGTGGGAAGATAGGATAACTGTAAATGGCCCTGATGTGTACCAGAGAGATTTGTTAAATTGATTGATTTATTAATATTTTATTTTCATATGTGGCATGTCCTAGTGAAATTGTTTGTTTTACATACCGCACACATCATACACAAAGTATTCAAAGAATCGCCATGTATAGGACATTGACAAAGTTACAAGTCATTAAATATCTAAGGTAGACAAAAATGCTGAAGAAACTCAGCGGGTGAGGCAGCGAAGGAATAGGCGACGTTTCGGGTCGAGACCATTCTTCGATTTTTCCAGCACCTGCAGTTCTTTCTTAAACAATGATTAAATATCTGTTCAGTTCAGTTTAGTTTATTGTCACGTGTACCGAGGTATAGTGAAGAGCTTTTGTTGCGTGCTAACCAGTCAGCGGAAAGACAGTACATGATTACAATCGAGCCATCCACAGTGTACATGATAAGGGAATGACGTTTAGTGCAAGGTAAAGCCAGCAAAGTCCGATCAAAGATAGTCCAAGTGTCACCAATGAGGTAGATAGTAGTTCAGGACTGCTCTCTAGTTGTGGTAGGATGATTCAGTTGCCTGATAACAGCTGGGAAGAAACTGTCCCTGAATCTGGAGTTGCGTGTTTTCACACTTCTATATGTTTTGCCTGATGGGAGAAGGGAGGAGTGACCAGGGTGCGACTTGTACTTGTTTATGCTGCTGGTCTTGCTGAGGCATCGGGAGGTTTAGGTTTACACTGACATCTTTATTCTTCACTCTCTATCCTGCCCTTTGCTCTATCTATTGTGCTTAAGTTTGAATTGATTGTATTTAGAGTCATAGAGTCACAGAGTGATACAGTGTGGAAACAGGCCCTTCGGCCCAACTTGCCCACGCTGGCCAGCAATGTCCCAGCTACACTAGTCCCACCTGCCTGCGCATGGTTCATATCCCTCCAAACTTGTCCTATCCATGTACCTGTCTAACTGTTTCTTAAATGTTGGGATAGTCCTAGCCTTCTTCTTCTTGCGTATGGCGTGCACAGCCTAAAGTTGTAGGACAACTTGTTCTATTTGATCTTATTTGATTGTGCACGCCGGGTTGATTGCATTCGTTGAAACAGGGCGGACCACGTGAAGGTTGCAATCTCCCACCCCAGTTCCAGCCTCAACCACCTCCTATGGCTGCTTGTTCCATACACCCACCACCCTTTGTGTGAGGGTATTTGTGCCTATCACATTTGTGTTATTTTGTGTATATCATATCTGATCTGTTTGGTTAGCATGCAAAACAAACCTCTCACTGCAACTCGGTACTTGTACGAATAATAAGCCTATTTATTATAGTCATGTCCACTGCTTTGTGCTGCATGCTCTCCAAGCAGATCAGATAATACCATACATAGAAACAATCAAACCAAACACCAGTACAGTAGACAGAGCAAAGGAGAAGATACAAGGTGCAGAATAATAGCTCTCACCATTACTTTTGTTTTCCAAAAAAATAAACTTTATTGAGAGTAATAATGTATAAAAACAAAGACTGTGCAAAAACTTCTCAAACATTCTCAGTGTTTAAATCTTCATTATTCTCACACTCAGTAGCGTTCACACCTATCTTTAAATAAAACACCCTCGCCACTCACGTGGCCCCGGGGGTGATATCCCTTCCCTTGTTTGAGGGGTGTCCCCACCAGACTCTGTCCCTCAATGTCCAGCAGCGGAAGGAGCCTAGACTGTGGTCCTCCCCCACAGAGCCTTGGCGTTGGCTGCACCGAGCTTCAGTGAGTCCCTCAGCACGTACTCCTGCAGTCTGGAGCAGGCCAGTCTGCAACATTCCCCGACGGACATCTCGCTCTGCTGGGAGACCAACAAGGTTCGGGCAGACCAAAGAGAGTCTATCACCGAGTTGATGATCTTCCAGTAGCATTACCAGAGACAAAGTCCATGCTGACACATTAAAATCAGTGCTACAGATTGAGTAGAGAAATGCAGGTGATACCCAGAACTGAACACATCCCTTCCAGTAAATCCAGAGAAATCCAGGGCGGCGCGGTGGCACAGCGGTAGAGTTGCTGCCTTACAGCACCAGAGCCCTGGGTCCCGGGTTCAATCCTGACCACGGGTGTTGTTTGTACGGATCGCTGGTTGGTGCGGACTCGGTGGGCCGAAGGGCCTGTTTCCGCGCTGCATCTCTAAACTAAACTAATATACAGTGCATTCAGAAAGTATTCAGACCCCTTCACTTTTTCCACATTTTGTTACATTACAGCCTTATTTTAAAATGGGTTAAATTCTTTTTTTTTATCATCAATCTACACGCAATACCTCAAAATGAAGAAGCAAAAACAGGTGTTTAGACATTTTTGCAAAGTAATTAAAAAAAAACTGAAATATCACATTTACATAAGTATTCAGACCCTTTGCTATGACACTCAAAATTGAGCTTAGGTTCATCCTGTTTCCATTGATTATCCTTGATATGTTTCTATAAGTTGATTGGAGTCCACCAGTGGTAAATTAAATTGATTGGACATGATTTGCAAAGGCACACACCCTGTCTATATAAGGTCCCACAGTTGACGGCAAGTTGGAGCAAAAAGCAAGCCATGAAGATTAAGGAATTGTCCGTAGACCTCCGAGACAGGATTGTGTCGAGCCACAGATCTGGGGAAGGGTATCAAACAATTTCTGCAACATTGCAGGTCCTGAAGAGCACAGTGGCCTCCGTCATTCTTAAATGGAAGAACTTTGAAACCACCAGGACTCTTCATAGAGCTGGCTGCCCGGCCAAACTGAGCAATCAGGGGAGAAGGGCCTTGGTCAGGGAGGTGACCAAGAACCCGATGGTCACTCTGACAGAGCTCCAGAGTTCCTCTGTGGAGATGGGAGAACCTTCCAGAAGGACAGCTATATCTGCAGCACTCCACCAATCAGGCCTTTATGGCAGAGTGGCCAGATGGAAGCCACTCCTCAGTAAAAGGCACATGACAGCCCGCTTGGAGTTTGCCAAAAGGCACCTAAACAAGATTCTCTGGTCTGATGAAACCAAGATTGAACTCTTTAGCCTGAATGCCAAGTGTCACATCTGGAGGAAACCAGAAATACCATACCTACGGTGAAGCATGGTGGTGGCAGCATCATGCTGTGGGGATGTTTTTCAGCGGCAGGAACTGGGAGACTAGTCAGGATTGATGGAAAGATGAACGGAGCAAAGTACAGAGAGATCCTTGATGAAAACCTGCTCCAGAGCGTTCTGGACCTCAGACTGGGGCGGAGGTTCACCTTCCAACAGGACAACGACCCTAAGCACACAGCCAAGACAAAGCAGGAGTTGCTTCGTGACAAGTCTGTGAATGTCCTTGAGTGGCCCAGCCAGAGCCCAGACTTGAGCCCGATCGAACATCTCTGGAGGGACTTGAAAATAGCTGTACACAGACGCTCCCCATCCAACCTGACAGAGCTTGAGAGGATCTGCAGAGAACAATGGGAGAAATGACCCAAATACAGGTGTGCCAAGCTTGTAGCGTCATACCCAAGAAGACTTGAGGCTGTAATTGCTGCCAAAGGTGCCTCAAGAAAGTAATGCCCCTGTCCCACTTAGGAAACCTGAACGGAAACCTCTGGAGACTTTGCGCCCCTCCCAAGGTTTCCGTGCGGTTCCCGGAGGTTGCAGGTGGTTGCCGGAAGTTGCAGGTAGGGATACTGACAAAAACCTCCGGGAACCTCCGGGAACCGCACGGAAACCTTGGGTGGGGTGCAAAGTTTCCAGAGGTTTCCATTCAGGTTTCCTAAGTGGGACAGGGGCATAAAGGGTCTGAATTTCTTTTTAATTACTTTGCAAAAATTTCGAGACACCTGTTTTCCCTTTTTTTATTGTGGGGTATCGTGTGTAGATTGTTGATAAGAAAAAATGAATTTAATCCATTTTAGAATAAGGCTGTAACGTAACAAAATGTGGAAATAGTGAAGGGGTCTGAATACTTTCTGAATGCACTGTAACTCGCAGAAACATAGGTTTTAAATAGAATGATTTGATAAATAAAATAAAGGCATCCCGAGCCATTAATAAATGTCAAGAATCAAGTTGAAAATTGCTGCTTGCTGTCGCGATGTGCCACTGCAGTTGTAGAGAGCACAGACATTGCTCCTGGGTATTTGTGTTGCTATTTGTAAGTGTTAGGCACTGATGTGGAGATTCAAATCCTGTTTCAATCACACTGAAACGTTAAATATGTCCCCTGCAAACATGCACTTCTCAAAAAAGTGGCACAAAATAGGGGGTTTCCATGGATACCATTTTGCCACAGTGCAGTCTACAGAGGCTTATTTTGACAAGAATTGTTGCGTCTTGCCATATATCCATTCTGTGAAGTTTCATATGTGTCCGATTTTGAGCAGGAAAAGACCTCGCTACGTGATGGTGGAGCTTTACTGTTTGAGCTCATTATCAGGATAAGGAGACCAATCAATAAGTCATAAACGCAGCAGTCAGCATTCATATTCAATGCAAAATACACCAACGTAGTCAAATTAAAATTTGGCAGAAATTTTACAGGTGTCATGATCTTCCTTGCTGTGATTTTTTTTCAACCTGTCGCCATAGAAACAGACAAATACACCAGGTGGCAATCATTGGCAAATCTTTGACGTGTCTTTAAAATACTGTACGCATCTCTTAAAGTAAGAGACGTATTTGCCATTGCGCCCGTCAACTTTGCGCGTCTTACCCTGGTCCTCATTTCGACAGTGTTTTACGCCAATCTGAATGCAAGCCAGAACAGCTATGAACAGTGGAAAATAAGTCTGAAGAAGGGTCTCGACCCGAAACGTCACCCAGTCCTTCCCTCCAGAGATGCTGCCTGTCCCGCTGAGTTACTCCAGCATTTTGTGTCTATCTGCAGCAGAAAACAAGGATAAAGTTTTATGGATAGATGGAAGTTGCGAGATGATTCACTGTTCAAACACTCCCACAAGTTGGTAGTAACTTCAATTACGCTAGCATTTTGTGTCTATCTGTGGTGTAAACCAGCATCTGCAGTTCCTTCATACACATTTTGTCTGCTCCACTGCAAAATCTCCTCAAGGTGTGCCTACTCGGAAGAAGTTCTCCTCCTCTCTCCAACGAGAATCCTGCAACATCCTCTCTCACTGCTCTCAGTCTGAAGAAGGGTCTCGATTCCTTCTCTCCAGAGATGCTGCCTAACCCGCTGAGTTGCTCCAGTATTTTGTGTCTATCTTCGGTGTAAACCAGCATCTGCAGTTCCTTCCTATGCAAACTTCTGGTGGTGTGGCCTGGGAAGCAGTATACAGCCGTCAATAGTTGTACATCATAAGCCAGGTCTCTCAAGGAGAACTCGACACCAAAGCATAGAAAATACAACATTGAACGGCACAGCACAGGAACCGACCCTTCAGCCCACAATGAACATGCCGAACATAGAAACATAGAAAATAGGTGCAGGAGTAGGCCATTCGGCCCTTCGA
The DNA here is from genome assembly GCF_010909765.2 of Amblyraja radiata. NCBI lineage: Eukaryota > Metazoa > Chordata > Chondrichthyes > Rajiformes > Rajidae > Amblyraja > Amblyraja radiata. Next base: position 8,506,969 of record NC_045976.1, on the reverse strand, counting down.
GCCTGCACCACCATTCAATATGAGCATGGCTGATCATCCAACTCAGTATCCCATACCTGCCCTCTCTCCATACTTGAGACTACAAGGGCCACATCTAACTCCCTCTTAAATATAGCCAATGAACTGGCCTCAACTACCTTCTGTGGCAGAGAATTCCACAGATTCACCACTCTCTGTGTAAAAAATGATTTTCTCATCTCGGTCCTAAAAGACTTCCCTCTTATCCTTAAACCCCTTGTTCTGGACTTCCCCAACATCGGGAATAATCTTCCTGCATCTAGCCTGTCCAATCCCTTAAGAATTTTGTAAGTTTCTATAAGATCCCCCCTCAATCTTCTAAATTCTAGCGTGTACAAGCCGAGTCTATCCAGTCTTTCTTCATATGAAAGTCCTGCCATCCCAGGAATCAGTCTGGTGAACCTTCTCTGTACTCCCTCTATGGCAAGAATGTCTTTCCTCAGATTAGGAGACCAAAACATGATGCCAAGACCAACTGTTATCTGCCTGCACATAATCCAGAGAGAGTTTGAATGTTCTCCCTGTGACCGCGTGGGTTTCCTCCTCGTGCTCCGTTTTCCTCCCACATCCCCCTGCCGTGCGGCTTTCTAGGTTAACTGGCCCACTGTAAATTGCCCCTAGTGTGTAGAATGCGAGAGTGGGATTACATAGAGCTAGTGTACGGGTGATCGATGGTTGGCGTGGACTCGGTGGGCCGAGGGGCCTGTTTCCAGGCTGTGTCTTTCAATCGATCAATCAACTGTGTAGGGAGTGGATAAGGAAGTGGGATAACGTAGAACTAGTGTACGGGCGATCGATGGATGGCATGGAGTCGTTGGACTGAAGGGCATGTATCCACGCTGTATCTTGAGACTAAAGTAAACCAAAACTAAACTAAACTAAACTAAACTAAAGATAGACATAAAAAGCTGGAGTAACGGGTCAGTAATGGGTCAGGCAGCATCTCTGGAGAAAAGGAATAGGTGATGTTTCGGGTCGAGATCCTTCTTCAAACTAAACTAAACATAGATTTTGTTCCTAGGTACAAAAACACTCAACGGGTGCAGCAGCATCTATGGAGCGAAGGAAATAGGCAACGTTTTGGGCCGAAACCCTTCTTCAGTTTACACTGAAGATAGACACAACATGCCTTTTTGTTCCTCTTGTTTTTCATTCCTCATTTTCTCATTCACACTGTCACCACCAATCTCCAGAATACTCTCTCTAAACCTGCCGACTCACTCCACTATCTTCAAGCCTCTTCAACCCCTTCCCTGAAGCCTTACTCTTTGACCAAGCTTGCAGGTCGCCTGTGCACTTTCCTTTACTCAGTGTGACTACTAGTCTCAAGAAGGGTTTTTCTCCCTGACCCGCTGAGTTACTCCAGCAGTATGTGTGAATCCTGGTCTGATTTATCTATGTGTGCCTTGATGTATCAAAGATGCCAAATACATGGAAGTTATTATCGGTACTTCATTGAAATTCATTTTTGTATTCAGTTCAGTACAAGTATCACTATACATAGGCACTTAGATACATCTTAGATAAGCATCTCAGATACAGTACAAGTGTTAAGTGGTCGTACATTGTTGTTATGGATGTCGCAGGCAATGAAAAAATATTGTCACATTGGCTTCTGATGCAAGATTTGATTCCAGTAAAGGGCCTGTCCCACTTTCATGACCTAATTCACAACCTTTTTTACTCGTGGACATTTTTCATCAGGCTAGAAAAAACGCCCCGACCTACTTGATGCCACGAGTACCTACGACTAGCATCACGACCTGCTACGACCTACCTACGACCTACCTACGACCTCCTACGACCATGTGACGACCATGTGACGACCATGCTGCGAGTATGAGTCAAGGGCAAACTCGGCAGAGGTCGTGATAGTGGGACGGGCCCATTAATGAGCAATTGTCAAGTAATGTTGGGAGACACATATTTACCCTGTCCTGGGTCAATCAAATCAACATGAAAGTATCGAGGGCATTTTGTGCAGTGAAGAAACATGGAACTGCAGATGCTGGTTTACACAAAAGGAAACAAACTGCACGGACAGACGAAAGCTGCAGGTTTGAAAAAGGGTCTCGATCCAAAACGTCACCTATCTAGAGAAGCTGCCTGACCCCACTCTTGCACTTTGTATCTTATTTTGTGGAAAATTATAAATCATCATTGGATTACTCAATTGAAAGTTAAATTGTGGAGGATCAACAACTTCAGATTTGAATGTGTAGGAAGGAACTGCAGATGCTGGTTTACACTGAAGATAGACACAACATGCCTTTTTACATTGTGCAACACAAAACATATTCAAATCCTTTGAAATTGACCAAAGAATGGATTAAAAAAAAAAAATTTAAATTGTTCTTTTAGTTAATGACATTCGATATGAGGAAGGACATCCTTGTGATTGAGGCAGTGCAGCGTAGGTTCACAATACAATACAATACAATACAATACCTTTTATTTGTCATTTGAACCTCACATGAGGTTCAAACGAAATTTGGTTTCTGCAGCCATAGAAGAAAAGAACCAAGACACACACCAACACAATTTACACAAACATCCATCACAGTGAATCTCCTCCTCACTGTGATGGAAGGCAAAGTCTTGTCTCTCCCCTGCTCTCCATTCCTCTCCCGAAGTCGAGGTCAAAGCCCCCGGCGGGCGCTAGCAAGTCCGCGGCCAGTCAAAGCCGCGCCGGGTGTTGTAAGGCCCCGCTCCAGGTCACTCTCAACCCCGCAATTCGGGCGGGAGAAGTCGCCGTTGCCGGTGCTCCGCAAAGCAGTCTCCCACTGGGGACCCGCGAGCTCCCGGTGTCACCATCCACCGGAGTCGGGTCGCAGCAGCGCGCCACCACAGCTCTCCACGCTCCGAAGCTGGCTAGCTCCACGGAGGTAGGTCCGCAGCTCCCGCAGCTCCACAGGCTCCACAGGCTCCGTGACTTGAGCCTCCAGGTCGTTCCGGTTGGAGGCCGCTCCACGGCACTAGGCCCCAACGGCAACGGAGACCCGACAGGGAAAAGGTCGGGTCTCCATGCAGGGAAGAGATTTAAAAGTTTCCCCCAGTCACCCCCCACCCCCCACATATACACATTTAAAAACAAGCTACAAAAACTAAACCCTCAACAGGACAAAAAAAAAAAATACACAGACAGACTGCAGAGGCCGCCACGACGTCGGTCGCGCCGCCCAATCATGAGATTGATCCCTGGGATGGCGGGACTGTCATATGAGGAAGGATTGAAAAGACTAGCCTTGTATTCACCGGAGTTTAGAAGGATGAGGGGGATTCTTATAGAAACATATAAAATGATAAAAGGACTGGACAAGATAGATGCAGGAAAAATGTTCCAAATGTTGGGCGAGTCCAGAACCAGGGGCCACGGTCTTAGAATAAAGGGGAGACCATTTAAGACTGAGGTGAGAAAAAACCTTTTCACCCAGAGAGTTGTGAATTTGTGGAATTCCTTGCCACAGAGGGCAGTGGAGGCCAAGTCACTGGATGGATTTAAGAGAGAGTTAGATAGAGGTCTAGGGGCTAGTGGAATCAAAAGATATGGGGAGAAGGCAGGCACTGGTTATTGATAGGGGACGATCAGCCATGATCACAATGAATGGCGGTGCTGGCTCGAAGGGCCGAATGGCCTCCTCCTGCACCAATTTTCTATGTTTCAATGATATGGAGTAACATTATTAATTGTGTTAGAAGTTCATTGGTGCAAGCCCCATTCCAGATATTTACGGACATTCCCCACAAGTCCGATGTTTACAAAAGGACACAAAGTGCTGGAGCAATTCAGCAGGCCAGAGAGAATCTGTAGAACATGGGGAGGTGGGCATAGGAGCAGAATTAGGCCATTCACCCCATCGAGTCCACTTCCCCATTCAATCATGGCTGATCTATCTCTCCCTCCTAACCCCATTCTCCTGCCTTCTCCACATTACCTCTGACACCCGTACTATCTATCTTTGCCTTAAAAATATCAATTGATGCCCTCCACAGCCTTAGAAACATAGAAACATAGAAAATAGGTGCAGGAGTAGGCCATTCGGCCCTTCGAGCCTGCACCGCCATTCAATATGATCATGGCTGATCATCCAACTCAGTATCCTGTACCTGCCTTCTCTCCATACCCCCTGATCCCTTTAGCCACAAGAGCCACATCTAACTCCCTCTTAAATATAGCCAATGAACTGGCCTCAACTACCTTCTGTGGCAGAGAATTCCAGAGATTCACCACTCTCTGTGTGAAAAATGTTTTCCTCATCTCGGTCCTAAAAGATTTCCCCCTTATCCTTAAACTGTGACCCCTTGTTCTGGACTTCCCCAACATCGGGAATAATCTTCCTGCATCTAGCCTGTCCAACCCTTTAAGAATTCTGTACGTTTCTATAAGATCCCCCCTCAATCTTCTAAATAGATCCCCCCTCAAGTTTCTATAAGATCCCCCCTTCTGATGATTTGGGTCGGGAGCCTTCTTCAAATCTCCCAACCTAAAACATCACCTATCCATGTCCTCCAGAGATGCTGCCTGACCCGCTGAGTAAGCCCAGTACTTTGTGTCTTTTTGTGTAAACCAGCATCTGCAATTTCTTTTAAATTTAGAAATATGACATGGAAACAATCCCTTCGGCCCACCGAGGCTCTGCCGCCCATCGATCCCCCTACACTAGCACTATCCTACACACTAGGAACAATTTACAATCTTTACTGAAGCTAATTGTCCTACAAACCTGTACATCTTTGGGATGTGGGAGGAAACCGGAGCTCCAGGAGGAAAAACCCACGCGGTTACGGGGAGAACGTGCAAACTCCATACCGACAGCACCAATAGTCATGATCGAACCCGGGTCTCTGGCGCTGTGAGGCAGGGGGTCTAACAACAGCGTCACGTCACTGTCTAAAAGTCTCTTAAAGGCCACCGCCATCCCTGGTAGCACATTTCAAGCATCTACCACTGTTTGTGAGAAAATCAACATGCCCAGCACATGTACTTTAACTTGTCTAGGAAGGAACTGCAGATGCTGGTTTATACGAGGATACACGCAAGGTGCTGGAATAACTCAGTGGGTCAGGCAGCTTCTCTGGCGAAAAAGGAATAGGTGACGTTTGAGGAAGAAGGGTCCTCACTCGAAATGTCACCAAATCCTTTCTCTCCTTTAAACTTTGTCCTTCTCACTTTCAAGTTATGCCCTCTTGTCCGACAATTCCACCCACACGTAATATAAAGAGTACCATCAAGCTGCTGGTTTTCATTGTGGAAACCGAGGGAGAAGTGGTCCATCAGGTTGAGTTTTAACAAGGATTGAGGTTTGAGGTTTCTCCGTAACCGATGAAAGTCACTCAAAGATACCAAAAGCAATCAAGGGGAAAACTCCACATGTGACATTAGAGTATGTATCCATCCATCTGTCCATCCGTCCAATTATCTCTCTAAAGGGCCTGTCCCACTTGGCCGCCATTTGCGCGTCACAAAGATGGCGGGCGAAGATTTTGTACGTCCCAAAATCCTGCGACGCCGCGCGCAGCCGCGCGTCACTGCCTATGTTATCACGCACCATGCGCGCGTAATGCGCACCATGCATGCATCACGTGCGTGCCACGTCGTGCGTCGTGACGAGTAAATGATGTCATGTAATTTATGCGCAAATGACGCCAGAGTGGGACAGGCCCTTAACTCTATTTATCCATCTAATCTATGAAAAGCCACAGTTTTCTTCATTTAATAGGATTCTCCGGGAAAGTTGCATTTTGGGAGACGACTTGGAACAAAAATTGTTGGACAACTTTGCCGTCAGTGACTAAATTTAGTCGGGTTCAGGCAGAAATCTGCAAGAGAAGGAGAAATTCTAAAAGGTGCAAAGCTACAATTTCAGATGCTGAATGAGACACTTATTGAATGTGGGTGAAAGTGATAGAATCACACTTCGGCAACAGTGCAACCAGCCTGCTCTGCACTTCCATCGCACGCCATCTCAAACTATTTTGAAGGAAATCAACATCAGTATATGTACGGAATCAAGGGATATGGGGTGAAAGCAGGAACGGGCTACTGATTTTGGATGATCAGGCATGATCATATTGAATGGCGGTGCTGGCTCGAGGGCTAGACGCAGGAAACAATTTCCCGATGTTGGGGGAAGTCCAGAACCAGGGGCCACAGTTTAAGAATAAGGGGTAAGCCATTTAGAACGGAGATGAGGAAACACTTTTGCACATAGAGTGTTGTGAATCTGTGGAATTCTCCGCCTCAGAAGGCAGTGGAGGGCAAATCTCTGTATGGTTTCAAGAAAGAGTTGGATAGAGCTCATAAAGATAGCGGAGTCAGAGGATATGGGGAGAAGGCAGGAACGGGGTACTGAGTGTGGATGATCAACCATGATTACAGTGAATGGCAGTGATGGCTCGAACGGCCGAATGGCCTACTTCTGCACCTATTGTCTATTGTCTATTGAAGAGCCGAGTGCCCTACTCCTGCACCTATTTTCTATGTTTCTATCTCTTCCGAGCAACAGGAAAAGTGATATTTAGACTTAAGACAGCGCGGAAATAGGCCCTTTGGCCCAGCGAGTCCGCGCTGACCAGTGATCACCCCATACACCAGCACTATCCTACACACACTAGGGGCTATTTACAATTTTTACCGAAGCCAATTAACCTACAAACCTGTACATCTTTAGAGTGTGGGAGGAAACCGGAGCACCCGGAGAAAACCCACGGTCACAGGGAGGACGTACAAACTCCGTACAGACAGCACTGGTAGTAAGGATCGAACCCGGGTCTCTGGTATTGTAAGGCAGCAACTCTACCGCTGCTCCACCGTGCCGCCCCCTAATGGGGAGCTTTTATGGAAATTATGGGGAATGGTTTAGTTTAGTTTAGTTTAGTTTAGTTTAGTTTAGTTTAGTTTAGTTTAGTTTAGTTTAGTTTAGTTTAGTTTAGTTTAGTTTGGTTTAGTTTGGTTCAGTTTAGAGATACAATGTGGAAACTGGTGGCCCTTCAGCCCACTAAGTACGCCCCGTCCATTGATCATCCATTCACACTAGTTCCATGTTATCTCACTTTTGTAAGATGCTGCCATTCTGAAGAAGGGTCTCAATCCGAAAAGTCACCTATTCCTCTTCTACAGCGTTGCTGCCTGACCCGCTGAGTTACTCCAGCATTTTCAGTGTAAACCAGCATCTGCAGTTCCGTCCTACACATAGTGCTGCGCGCATTGGCCAAACGTTGCTGTAACTGGGTAACAACTACAAACTTTGGGAAAAAGATCTGGATCGATGTCGAATTGGCAACACCATACATGTGCGATTATTGACCTGAAATATCTGGTCACGTTTCCAGGGTGATACAATTCAACTCTGAAAAGACAACAATAACACTCAAGTCAATTTCAAGAAGGCAGCGTCTAGCTATCATCGTGTTCCCTTCTCACTGCTACCATCGGGCAGGAGGTACAGAAACGTCAAGTCCCACGTCTGCTGAGGCTCTATAAGGCGCTGGTCAGGCCGCATTTGGAGTACTGTGAGCAAATTTGGGCCCCGTATCTGAGGAAGGATGCGCTGGTTCTGGAGAGGGTCCAGAGGAGGTTGACAAGAATGATCCCAGGAATTAGAATATGATGAGCGTTTGTCGGCACTGGGCCTGTACTCGCTGGAGTTTAGAAGGACGAGGGTGGGGCCTCATTGAAACTTACAGAATAATGAAAGGCATAGATAGAGTGGATGTGGAGAGGATGTTTCCACTGGTGGAAGAGTCTAGGACCAGAGGTCATATCCTCAGAATTAAAGAATTCTGAGAAAGGAAGTGAGGAGGAACTTCTTTAGTTAATTTGTGGAACTCATTGCCACAGAGGGCAAGTCAGTGGATATATTTAAGGCAGAAATAGACAAATTCTTGATTAGAACGGGTGTCAAAGGTCAAGAGTCACTTCCCACTTCCATCAGGTTCTTGAGCCGACACACACAACCCTATTCCTACCTCAGCAACGACAGACCCACACGTAGCACCTCCTGCACCATCAGGGAGTTTAGCACTAATGTTTTGTTTTTTTCCCCACAGTGATTTTCTTTTCATTCACTTGTAGAATTTATATGTAATTTTATATACAGTTTATGCTTTTGTGTGTTTTAGTTTTGTTCAATTTAGAGATACAACGTGGAAATAGGCCCTTCAGCCCACCAAGTCTGCATCGACCAGCATTCACCCGTACACTAGTTCTATCCTGCATAGAAGGGACAATTTACAGAAGCCAATGAACCGACAAACGTTGTAGGCAAGTTGGGGACAAACCCGCCATTCCTGTCACTCCCATCACCCAGTCCCAAAATGGCGGAGGTCGGGGAAGAACTTCCTTCACACAGTCCAGCCATTGTCACCGTCCCCTCAAGCAACCAGACTAGCCTGATGGGGAAAGAAACGCAGTGAAAACCACCACCACCACGTAAAGATGCCAATCCCAACCAAGGAACAGCTACCCAGGGCCGGATTTAGATGAAGAGAGGCCCTAGGCTATTCCACTTGTGAGGCCCCTCCCAATCCCTCACCCCCACGACGACAGGAAGATTTAAGTGTTCACCCGATTGACACCGATGTGCACCCGAGCGTGGCCAATGAGATAAGGGCTGGAAAGCTGCGCTTTTTATTCATTGCCAGTGCTAGTGTCGAGTTATCGGCTTAAAACACTATTATTCTGAAATGGAGGGCAAGTGAGCAGAGAGACAGCGTCATTTTGCGTCGCTACTGCGTCACCGGCTTCCCCCACCTCCGCAGGCGCGGGTGATCGAAATTTCTTTCCCCAAAACTTCCAGCGGGCCGGAACCAGAATTTCGGGTAATTTCCGTCAAAGTGGAAACGCTGATAGCATTCCAATTTATTTTTTCTCTGGATTTTTTTTACTCTGGGAAAAAAACACCTTGGCCGGAGGCCCCCTAGATTTTGAGGCCCAAGGCTTCAGCCTATGAAGCCTATAGGTAAATCCGGCCCTGCCGAGGCCCCCCTAGATCTCGAGGCCCTAAGCTTAAGCTTGTGAAGCTTATACGTAAATCTGGCCCTGCAGCAAGCATCTGGTCACAGGTGTGACTGGAAGACCTGGGAGTCCCTCAATAGGCTTCGTACCGGGATGGGCCGATGCAAGACCAATATGAACAAATGGGGCAATGCAGATGTGGCAGACACAGAATGTGAATGTGGAACATCTGTACAATCCATGCCACACCTACAACAATGCACACTTCTAGGTGAACAATGCTGCCTGGAAGATCTAGCGGTGGCAAACAAGAAGGCTGTCCACTGTGCAAGAGCTTGGCCGAACATTTGAAACATAGATGATGGACACCGAAAGAAGAACCGACATCCTTGCGATTGAGGCATTGCAGCGTAGGTTCACGAGATTGATCCCTGGGATGGGGGGACTGTCATATGAGGAAGGATTGAAAAGACTAGGCTTGTATTCACTGGAGTTTAGAAGGATGAGGGGGTGGATCTTATAGAAACATATAAAATTATAAAAGGACTGGACAAGATAGATGCTGGAAAAATGTTCCCGATGTTGGGTGGGTCCAGAACCGGGGGGCCACAGTCTTAGAATACAGGGGAGGCCATTTAAGACTGAGGTGAGAAAAAACTTTTTCACCCAGAGAGTTGTGAATTTGTGGAATTCCCTGCCACAGAGGGCAGTGGAGGCCAAATCACTGGATGGATTTAAGAGAGAGTTAGATAGAGCTCTAAGGGCTAGTGGAATCAAGGGATATGGGGAGAAGGCAGGCACGGGTTATTGATTGGGGACAATCAGCCATGATCACAATGAATGGCGATGCTGGCTCGAAGGGCCGAATGGCCTCTTCCTGCACTTATTTTCTATGTTTCTATGACAAACCTTCATGCCTTTGAATGTGGGAGGAAACCGAGTACCAGGACAAAACCCAGGCGGTCACAGGGAGAACGTATAAACTCCGTACAGACAGCACCCGTAGTCAAAATCAAATCCGGGTCTCTGGCACTGGGAGGCAGCAACACTACTGCTGCACCACTCTGCTGTCTGAATCTATAAAAGGCCTGGGTAGAATGGATGTGGAGATGTGGTTTATGCGAGTGGGAGAGTCTAGGACCAGGGGCCATAGCTTCAGAATAAAAGGTTGTACCTTTCCAAAGGAGATGAGGAGGAATTTCTTCAGTTCGAGGGTGATGAGTCTGTGGAATTCATTGCCACAGAAGGCTGTGGGGGCCAAGTCAATGGATATTTTTAAGGTGGAGGTTGATAGATTCTTGATTAGTACTGGTGTCAGGGGTTATGGAGAGAAGGGGATTGAGAGGGAAAGATAGATCAGCCATGATTGAATGGTGTAGTAGACTTGATGGGCCGAATGGCCTGATTCTGCTCCTGTGACTTATGAACTTATGAACTTATCTGCCCGTGATGCTTCTCCAAGCAATATTTTTATTGTTCCTGTCCCTCCCTATACATGATATTGGCTTATTATTGTCACGTGGACCGAGATACTAAGAAAAGCTTTTGTTTGCAAGCTATCCAATTAAATCAGATAATACTCTACACAAAAACAATCCAGCAATATGCTCGTCCAACGGGTAATGTGTGCATATAATGAGAAATACTTAACTTGGATTGACTCGACTTAGAAAGGGGAGATTCTCATTTGCGCAGTGGTGTTGAAAAAGCAGCACTGAATCTTTTTGGATCAGGTTGTTTTCTAAGTAAATTGTCTTTGTTTGATGTACAATGGACTGTTTGCTGTGAGTTGCACGCCCCGTCCCGTTTCCAACCCATTGGCTGTTACACTTCTGTCAATATATACACTGCAAAAAAATAAATAGACCTGTCATTTTAGCACTGAGCTGAAAGATTGCTGCATTGTCAGATGCTTTGTTTGCCATCTTAACCCGACGCCACGTCTCCCTCTTTAAACAATGTGGGGGGACTCTGAGGATCTTTTACAGCATTCCTGCCGCAGAGAAAACCGGTCTGAAGAAGGGTCTCTACCTGAATCGTCACCTGTTCCTTTTTCTACAGAGTTGCTGGTGTCAGGGTTTATGGGGAGAAGGCAGGGGAATGGGGTTAGGAGGGAGAGATAGATCAGCCATGATTGAATGGCAGAGTAGACTTGGTGGGCCGAATGGCCAAATTCTACTCCCATCACATATGACCTTAAGCTGCCTGACTTGCTGAGTTACTCCAGCCTTTTTGTGTCTGTCTTCGGGTTTAAACCAGCATCTGCAGTTCCTTCCTCCACAAACAGATGAAATATGTATTCCCAATGTGTAGGTAGTAACTACAGATGCTGGTTTACACCGAAGACAGGCCCAAAATGCTGGAGTAACTCAGAGGGACAGGCAGCATCTCTGGATAGAAGAAATGGGTCATGTTTTGGGTCGAGACCCTGCTTCAGCCTGGGAGTCAGGGGAGAGGGAGACACAGAGATAAGGAAGGCTAAGGTGTGAAAACGAGGCATCAAAGGAGATGACATCAATACAGGTCAGGTCGGGGGGAGTTCCCCCCCGCCACGGGTACCATGTAATCCCGTGCTACCTGCTCCATGGACGCATAGTCGGCGACTAAACCGTCTCCCCCACCTGGTTTGCCAGGTGAGGAGGGGGCTGTGGACCCCCAGCAGGACCAAAAACAAGACCCATTCAAAGGGTGGATGAGCTCCTAGCGAGCCAACGGCCATCCACACTTCAGTAGAAGTTGCGATCACTGTCGTACACAGCATTGTAAGGAATGATGACAAAATACACACGCACCAACATCCTATACTTCCAGCGGCGGAAGTCCGCAGGAACTGGAGGACAGAGACGTGTGGTGCGTCCGTCACCATTCCCGTCGGAAACCAGCACCACTGCGTCACTAATGTTTTCAACGATGATGAATGAAAAGAGATGAGGGTCAATGAAAATGTAAAATAGATATATTTCCAATAATCTGGCATCTTTGGGGCTTTGGTGGTGCCAGACCAGCAAATTTTCAGAGCAAATTTTATTACATGCTACACAGTAGTATATTAAATATTCCAGTGAGTCCAGTGAGGTTAAAGAGAGCTCCCCTGACTGCACACCTACATACATGCCACATCCCTGGAGTTGTGGATCCTGCCTTTTTTTTCATTTCCAAGGACTTTATTCAGCAAAATGCATGGTACGGCACATCAAAAACACATTCAGAGGTCACAATACATCAAGCAATCATTATAATACAATGATGCAGTCATTATTTACAATGCTCTCGACCCCACGCGGTGACCAGCGTTCACGGAAGGCCTCCGGAGTCCCCGTGGACACCGTGTGTTCCCTTTCCAGGGACACGCAAGCACGGGCGTAGGCCCGGAAGAGGAGCGGGCATCCGACTCTGGCATGACCATCGACCGCCCGCCGCCAGACCCAGGAACAAACCGATAGGGAGGTCCCATCCCCCCCGATCGGCCCTCCCCACTCCCTGCCTTGTGTGCAAACACCAGGATCGTAGGACAAAATTGTTACCAAAACTTGAGGAACAACCCCTTGAGAAATTGGTACGGGGCAGCAACCTCACACACTCCATATACACGTGGAACACGGTCTCTTCCTCGCCGCAGAAAATACAGGCGGCTGGCGAGCCCGTGAACTGACTCAAAAGTTTATTACACGCCACCGCTCTGTACAACACTCTCCACCCCAGGTCCCCAATGTAAAAGGAGGTGGATCCTGCCACATACATTGTGGTGAAAGAGTCATAGAGTCATACAGTGTGGAAACAGGCCTAATAATAATAATAATAATAATAATAATAATAATAATAATAATAATAATAATAATAATAATAATAATAATAATAATAATAATAATATTTGTCCACCAAATAATAATAATAATAATAATAATAATAATAATAATAATAATAATAATAAAAAAAACTTTATTGATCCCCTCAGGGAAATTCAGAAATTTGGCCCAACTTGCCCACGCCGACCAACATGTCCCATCTGCACAAGTCCCGCAAGCATGCGTTTGGCCCACAACCCTCCAAACCTGTCCTATCCATTTACCTGTCTAACTGTTTCTTAAACGTTGGGATAGTCCCTGTTTTAACTACCTCCTCCAGCTGATTGTTCCATACCCCAACCACCCTTTGTGTGAAAATGTTACCCCTCGGATTCCTACTTGGCCAACAGTCCAAACTTCATTCCCAAACGTACATTCCAGTTGCTCCCCGTACACCTGGTTTACATCCCAGACTAGTGAGTCAAGAGCTAAGAATATTCAATTGTCATTTGTACCGACAATGGAACAAGTAACTTCTGACTTGCACCAGCTTAGCCTGCCTGTAAACACAATATACACATATAATTTAGTCTGAAGAAGGATCTCGACCCGAAACGTCACCTATTCCTTCTATCTCCATAGATGCTGCCTCACCCGCTGAGTTTCTCCAGAATTTTTTGTCTACTTATAATTTAGCTTTGGTTTATTTAGTTTAGTTTAGTCTAAGATACAGCACAGAAACAGGCCCTTGGTCCCACCGAGTCTGCGCCAACCAACCAACCAACCAACCAACTATCCCTGTACACTAGCGCTCTCCTACACACACTAAGGACGATTTACAATTTTGCCTCCAAACCTGTACGACTTTGGAGTGTGGGAGGAAACCGGAGCAGCCGGAGGGAACCCACGGGGCTACGGGGAGAATTTGCGAACTCCGTATGGACAGCACCCGTAGTCAGGATCGAACCCGGGGCTCTGGCGCTGTGAAGCAGCAACTCTACCGCTGCACTACTATGCCGCCACTTTCTGCACGGGTGCTTGATGTAACGTCGCACTGCAGCAATAATCACATTTCATTGTCCACCAAATGTCGGGTGCCAGGATCAAGGATAGGGCGAAGGTAATTTCAAATGTGCAGAGTTATTTACAAGGAAGAAATCTACGCGAAACGTACATACTCTTCCGCAGTCTCAGAATATTAAAGAACTTTTATAGAAGCTAAACATAAATAAATGATAGAGACAGAAGGAACAGCAGATGTTGGAATCTTGCAGAGAACACAAAGTTCTGGAGTAACTCACCCGGTCAGGTGACATCTCTGGAGAACATGGATCAAGATTCAGGGGTCACAGTTTAATAGCGAGGGGTAGGGTATTTAGGACTGAGATGAGGAAACATTTTTTCACCCAGAGAGTTGTGAATCTGTGGAATTCTCCGGCACAGAAGGCAGTGGAGGCAAATTCACTGGATGTATTCAAGAGAGAGGCAGATTTAGCTCTTAGGGCTAACGGAATCAAGGGATATGGGGAGAAAGAATGACCAGGGTACAGATTTTGGATGATCAGCCATGAATATTGAATGGCGTGCTGGCTCGAAGGGCTGAATGGCCTACTCCTGCATGAATTTTCTATGTTTCTATGCTTCTATTCAAGAGTGAAGTCAAAACTAGTCTAGAGGCAAGAGTCATGATGTTTAGGGTCGGGAGCCTTGTTCAGACTGAAGAAGGCTCCGACCTGAACCACCAACCATCTATGTCCTCCAGAGATGCTGCCTAACCTGCTGAGTTACTCCAGCATTTCCTGTTCCAATAGTTAATGATAGATAGAGTGATTGTATCCAAACAATTGGACTTTGCAACTGCATATCACCGCGTATCCATTGTAAATAAATTCTCCAAAAGATGTCAGGAACATCCGATGACCTCTCTCAGCTTGTGTCTCTTTTAGCGACCCTGCTTATAACTGAAACCATACAAAGGTCATTGGTTTTGGGAACATATCTTTAAAGGGGTGGAGGTGGGAGTGAAGGGGGGGGGGGGTGGTGGTGTTTTGGAGTGGTCAGTGCTATCTCAAGAGTCAAGTCAAGAGTGTTTAACTGTCATGTACACTGACAACAGAACGATGAAATTCAGACTTCCAACAGCAAAACAGGTCTGTAAACATAATGGAAGGTGGATAAAAATGCTGGAGAAACTCAGCGGGTGAGGCAGCATCTATGGAGCGAAAGAAATAGGCAACGGTTCGGGCCAAAACCCTTCTTCAGACTGGGGCCTGGATGGCGGCTTCTGGACGTGCTCACGGACTCAGCCCCGCCTCCGGGGCTTTATTCTCCAGCAGGTGCCGGAAGGGGCGTTACCTTCATGGTGACTGACAGGCAAGAAGACCAATCTGCTGATCTCACGATTTTTTTAAACCTTCATACCTTTTGTAATCTTCCACCGATCGGAACAAAATGTGGTGGTGGTGGAGCAGAGGAGAACGCTGAGTAAGGTGGCGAAAAAATCCTCGCGATAAAGGGTACCGTTTTTGCGCAAATTGTAAAACAACGCAGACCGGAAGTGATCAAGATGAGAGTTTTAGTAATAGTATAGAGAGATAGATCGAAGATACATAGATAGATAGATCCTCTAATCCAAGCAGTATTCTGGTGAACCTCCTCTGCACCCTCTCCAAAGCCTCCATGTCCTTTCTGTAATGGGGTGCACAGATCTGCACACAATACTGCAACTACAGCCTAACGAAAGTTCTATAACGTTGCAAAATAACTTGTTGACTCTTAGGCTCAATGCCCCAATGGATGAAAGTGAGCATTCCACATGACCATTAATAACTTTCTGAAACATGGCCAATTCTGAAATTACGGAAGTAGCACAACTAATTTATGCTAAGTAAGATCCCACAATCTGCAAGGAGGTTTAGTTTAGTTTAGTATATTTTTAGTTTAGAGATACAGCACGGAAACAGGCCCTTCAACCCACCGAGTCTGTGCCGACCAGTGATCCCCGCACACTAACACTGTCCTACACACACTAGGGATAATTTACAATTTTATCAAAGCCAATTAGCCTACAAACCTGCACGTCTTTGGAGTGTGGGAGGAAACCGGAGCACCCGGAGAAAACCCACGCAGGTCACAGGGTGAACATGCAAACTCCGTACAGACAGCACCCATGGTCGGGGTCGAAGCCTGGTCTCTGTCGCTGTGAGGAAGCAACTCGACTACCACTGCACCACCGCGCCGCCCTAAAGGTCGCACATAAGAGCAACATAAGGCTGGATTTAAGAGACCGTGTGATCTCCCCACACTAAGTCGAAACAGGATGAAAGGAAATAATTTGTTTCTACATGGCAGGGGTTTCAATTGATATTCTGGTTTTGTTAGAGAGTTGATGTGAGCGCAGGCATGGTATTTAGAAACATTTGGAGCGTGTTTTGGTGTGGTGACATAAATGAGGCCCACGTGCGTTTACATCCACTGTGAAATGTGAATGTGGCATCCGTGTTGCGACAAGTGGCAGGCTACAGATGGGACTATTCATCGAGTGGCATGGGAGATATTGAGAACGAGCTTGGCTGCTTTCCCTCATGGGTGCGGCAACTTGGTGCGGTGAGGTTGTGCAGCGTGCGAGAGGCCACGCTTGCCATCAGCAGCAAAGCCAAGCAGATCCTGCCAGCTCGGGGTAGAGTCTTAGTTTAGTTTAGTTTCATGATACAGCGCGGAAACAGGCCCGTGAGTCCGCGCCGACCAGCGATCCCCATACACTAGCGCTTTCCTACACACACTAGGGGCAATTTAAGATTTTTTACCGAAGCCAATTACCCTTCAAACCTGTACATCTTTGGAGTGTGGGAGGAAAGCAGTGATCCCGGAGAAAACCCACGAAGGTCACAGGGAGAAGGTACAAACTCCATACAGACAGCACCTGTGGTCAGGATCGAACCCGGGTCTCTGGCGCGGTGAGGCAGCAACTCTACTGATGCACCACCCTGCTGCAAGTGTAAAGAATCAAGAGTGTTTAATTGTAATGGTACTGAAAACAAAATTCTAACTTGGAGCAGCATAACAAGCCTGTGAACGCAATGCATAGAGAAAATATATAACAAACAATAACAAAATAAACAGTACTCGGGCAAAGAATCAGTAGCAACCAAAGGCAGTCAATGACTGTGCAACCAAAGGCAGTCAATAAAAAACCATATTGAAGATAGACACAAAGTGCTGGAGTAACTCAGCAGTCTGAAGAAAAGTCCTGACCTGAAACATCACCCATCCTTTTTCTCCAGAAATGATACCTGACCCGCTGAGTTACTCCAGCACTTTGTGTCTCTTCGGTGTAAATCAGCATCTGCAGTTCCTTCCTACACAACTGAAGCTCGTGGTTGAGGCAAGTGTTGTGTGGTGTTGCCAAGCCTGCTGGTCGTTGGGAAGAAGCTATTCCCGAACCTGGTGGTCACAGGTTTCAGGCTCCAGTACCATCATTCCTGATGTTAGGAGTGAAATGAGAGCCTGGTCGGGGGGAAGTAGGTCGGCTGCCTTTTCGAGGCGATTGCTCCTGTAGATGACTTTGATTTGAAGAAAGCACATTAGCGCATCTACTTCCTGAGAAGATTACGGAGAGTTGGTTTGTCAAGGAGGACTCTCTCTAACTTCTACAGGCGCACAGTAGAGAGCATGCTGACCGGTTGCATCGTGGCTTGGTTCGGCAACTTGAGCGCCCAGGAGCAGAAAAGGCTACAAAAAGTAGTAAACACTGCCCAGTCCATCATCGGCTCTGACCTCCCTACCATCGAGGGGATCGATCGCAGTTGCTGCCTCAAAAAGGCTGGCAGCATCATCAGGACCCACAACATCTCCCCGCTACCTTCAGGTAGAAGGTACAGGAGCCTGAAGACTGCAACGTCCAGGTTCAGGAATAGCTACTTCCCCACAGCCATTAGACTATTAAACTCAACTCAAACAAAACTCTGAACATTAATAGCCCATTATCTGTTTATTTGCACTTTATTTGTTTATTTATTCATGTGTGTGTATATATTTATATAATGGTATATGGGCACACTGTTCTGTTCTGTATTCATGCCTGCTATATTCTGTGGTGCTGAAGCAAAGCAAGAATTCCATTGTCATATCTGGGACACATGACAATAAACTCTCTTGAATCTTGAATCTTGAATCTTGATTTTTGGGGAGGTCAGTGCTTGCGATGAAATGCAGAATGTGAAGTGCAGGTCAACTCAAAATGGAAGTTCACCGACCTCACAGCAGATCAGTACCCTGCCATCAGGAGCCGCTATGAAGAACGCTTCTAATCTCACATAAGATCCCAGACACTTGCTGTGCGGTTTCAGGCAATGGAGACACCACCCTCTGCCTGAGAAATATGGCAGCTATTGACATCTCAATAGCAATGAATGGTGGAATCAAAATGCTGGAGTAACCCAGCAGGTCAGGTAGTAACTCTGGAGAAAAGGAATAGGTGACGCTTCAGGGTCGAGGCCCTTATTCAGACCAAGAGGGTCTCGACCCGAAACTGAGGTCTCTGGTCTCGACCAGAGTCGCTGCCTCATAGCGCCAAAGACCTAGGTTCAATCCTGACCTCGGGCGTTACTTGTGTGGAGTCCGCACGTTCTCCCTGTGACCGCATGGGTTTTCTACGGGTACTCTGGTTTCCTGCACATCCTAAAGACATGCTACAGGTTAATTGGCCCTCTGTAAATTGCCCCTTGTGTGTAGGGAGTGGATGTGAAATTGGGATAACATAGGGGTTACATAGCATAACATGGGTTATGGGGAGAAGGCAGGAGAATGGGGTTAGGAAGGAGAGATAAATCAGCCGTGATTGAATGGTGGAGTAGACTTGATGGGCCAAATGGCCTAATTCTACTCCTATCACTTATGAACTTATGAGAACTAGTGGGAGGGGGTGATCAATGGCCAGTGCGGACTTGGTGGGCCAAAGGGCCTGTTTCCATGCTGTATCTTTCTTTCAATGAATCAATTAACCAATTCATCAACCTATGGTTGGTGTGGACTCAGTGGGCCGAAGGAACTGTATCTTTCTTTCCTTCTTTCTTTCTTTATTTCAATGAATGAGCGAATGAGTGAATGAATCAATCAATCAACAAGTGGACGCAGAGATGGCAATGTCTTCTTATTGATTAAACTATGCGCTTAGTCAGGAGAGAGACGGCATAGGTATTTGGGACCAGTCTTTGCCAGTAATGAGTGAGGTCTTACCATGGAATGCAACTCCAATGGTCCACCTTGTTACTGTCTTGGTCTCTGGGCACACAAGCTGGACAAAAACAAATTGGTGTTTACATGAGGAAATGCGAGGTTGGATACTGTTGCCAATGATTCAATAGTTGCGTTATCGTCATACGTACCTAGATAGAGTGGTGCAGCGGTAGAGTCGTTGCCTTAAAGCCCTGTCCCACGGTACGAGTTAATTCCAAGAGTTCTCCCGAGTTTGCCCTGATTTGAACTCGGAGATTTACGGTAATGGCCACTCGTCGGTACTCGGGGCTCTCGTGGACATTTTTCATCATGTTGAAAAATCTTCACGAGTCTTCCCGTGCTTACCTGCCGTTAGCGAGTCTTCCCGAGTACCTGCCATTAACGCTAAGAGACGTCCCCGAGCTCCGACGTACCCGCGACGTTCATTCTCCGTGCTTACCACGAGTTTGATTTTTTTTAAACTCGGGAGAGCTCTTGGAATGAACTCGTACCGTGGGACAGGGCTATTACAGCGCCAGTGACCCGGGTTCAATCCTGACTACGGGTGCTGGCTGTACGGAGTTTCTACATTCTGACCGTGACCGCGTGGGTTTTCTCCGAGATCTTCGGTTTCCCCCTACATTCCAAAGATGTACAGGTTTGTAGATTAATTTGCTTCTGTAAATTGCCCCTAGTGTGTAGGCTGTGAAACTAAGTACTAGTACAACTAGTTACTAGCCATAGACTAACGGCACAGTGGAGCAGCAGAACTAAACAGGGAAATGCTTTGATTTGAAAACAAGGATAAAAATCATGCTATAAACATGGAAACATAGAAAATAGGTGCAGGAGTAGGCCATTCGGCCCTTCGAGCCAGCACCGCCATTCAATATGATCATGGCCGATCATCCAAAATCAGTACCAAGTTCCTGCTTTCTCCCCATATCTCTTGATTCCGTTAGCCATAAGAGATAAATCTATCTTGCTCTTGAAAACATCCAGTGAATTGGCCTCCACTGCCTTCTGTTGCAGAGAATTTCACAGATTCACAACTCTCTGTCCTCTCTGTTTGTCCTCATCTCAGTCCTAAATGGCCTACCCCTTATTCTTAAACTGTGACCCCTGGTTCTGGACTCCCCCAACATTGGGAAAAATTTTCTTGCATCTAGCCTATCCAATCCCCAAGAATTTTATATGTTTCTATATATAGAACCCCCTGTGAACCCCCGAAAAGCACCTGGACCTGATGGTAGACCCGGCCGTGTTCTAAAAACCTGTGCGGACCAACTGGCGGGAGTTTTTACGGACATTTTCAACCTCTCACTTCTGAGGTCTGAGGTCCCCACCTGCTTTAAAAGGGCATCAATTATACTTGTGCCCAAGAAGAGTAAGGTGACGTGCCTCAATGACTATCGACCAGTGGCACTAACGCCGGTGGTGATGAAGTGCTTTGAGAGGTTGATCATGGAGCAAATCAACTCCTACATCGACAAAAACCTGGACCCATTGCAGTTCGCATACCGCCACAACAGATCAACGGTGGATGCGATCTCGCTGGCCCTCCACTCCGCACTGGACCACTTGGACAACAAAAACTCATATGTCAGGCTGTTATTCATTGATTACAGCTCGGCATTTAACACAATCATCCCCTCCAAACTGGTTACCAAGCTCGCAGAACTGGGTCTCTGCGCATCCCTCTGCAACTGGATCCTCGACTTCCTCGTCCACAGACCACAGTCTGTTCGTATTGGTGGAAATGTGTCAGCCTCAATAACAATCAGCACGGGAGCACCTCAAGGCTGCGTGCTCAGCCCCCTGCTGTACTCACTCTATACCCATGACTGCGTAGCGAACCACAGTGCGAACTCCATCATCAAGTTCGCTGATGACACCACTATTGTGGGGCGTATCACTGATGGGGATGAGTCAGAGTACAGAAGAGAGATCGAGCAACTGTCCACATGGTGCCAGCGCAATAACCTGGCCCTGAACACCAGCAAAACCAAGGAACTGATTGTGGACTTTGGAAGGAGTAGGAGGGGGACCCACAGCCCCATTTATATCAACGGGTCGATGGTTGAAAGGGTCAAGAACTTCAAATTCCTGGGGGTGCACATCTCTGAAGATCTTTCCTGGTCCGAGAACACGAACGCAATTATCAAAAAAGCTCATCAGCGCCTCTACTTCCTGAGAAGATTACGGAGAGTCGGATTGTCAAGGAAGACTCTCTCTAACTTCTACAGGTGCACAGTCGAGAGCATACTGACCGGTTGCATCGTGGCTTGGTTCGGAAATTTGAGCGCCCTGGAGAGGAAAAGATTACAAAAAGTAGTAAACACTGCCCAGTCCATCATCGGCTCTGACCTTCCTTCCATCGAGGGGATTTATCGCAGTCGCTGCCTCAAAAAGGCTGGCAGTATCATCAAAGACCCACACCATCCTGGCCACACACTGATCTCCCTGCTACCTTCAGGTAGAAGGTACAGGAGCCTGAAGACTGCAACAACCAGGTTCAGGAATAGCTACTTCCCCTCAGCCATCAGGTTATTAAACCTGGCTCGGACAAAACTCTGATTATTAGCAACCACTTTCTGTTATTTGCACTACCAGTTTATTTATTCATGTGTGTATATATTTATATCATGGTATATGGACACATTTATCTGTTTTGTAGTAAATGCCTACTATTTTCTGTGTGCTTAAGCAAAGCAA
Organism: Amblyraja radiata; assembly: GCF_010909765.2. NCBI lineage: Eukaryota > Metazoa > Chordata > Chondrichthyes > Rajiformes > Rajidae > Amblyraja > Amblyraja radiata. The sequence continues at coordinate 8,485,279 of NC_045976.1, read as the reverse complement.
GAATTTCATTGTCCTATACAGGGACACATGACAATAAACTCACTTGAACTTGAACTTGAACTTGATTATATATATATACACACACACACACACACAGTATATATGCTATACATTAGCACGATCATACGTAAGTGCAAGAGTGTAATGATTGTAGTGAGGCAATACACAAAGCATCTGGCGCATCTTGTACCTTTTCTTAATTCCTTAAAAATATTGAGTCTTAGCTTGGCCTTAAGGGCCAGTCCCACAGGCGATTGTTTAGGCGACTGCCGAAGATTAGGCTGTTGCCACATGGTCGCCAGGGTGTCGCCTGTATGGTTGTGATTAGTCTCCTCAGCTGGATTTTGAAATGCTCAAAACTTTTCGGCAACAGTCGGCAACCGTGGGCTTGTCGTAGCTTGTGTTCTCCTGACGTAGGTGTTGTCGTAGGTTGTCGCCAGGTGACATAGGGTGCTGACTTTGGTGAATTCCATTGTCGTAGTCGCTGGCAGTCACCTAAAAAATCACCTAAGTGGGACAGACCCATAGTCGCCAGTTTTTCGGCGTTCTGCTACAACTATGACAGTCGCCGGCAGTCGCCTATAAAATCGCCTAGTGGGACTGGCCCTTTAATAGCCCATTTAGTTTAGATTAGTTGAGCTTAGAGATACATCATGGTAACAGGCTCCTCAGCCCACCGAGTCCGCGCTGACCAGCGATCCCCATACACTAGTACAGACTAGAAGTAATTTACAATTTTTACTGAAGCAATTTAACCTACAATCCTGTACGTCTTTGGAGTGTGGAAGGAAACTGGAGCACCCGGAGAAAACCCACGGGGAGAACGTACAAACTCCATACAGACATACCCCCGAGGTCAGGATCGAACCCGGGGTCTCTGGCGCTGTGAGGCAGCAGCTCTACCGCTGCGGCATTGGGTCCGTGTCACCGGGGTCGGCCTGGCCCTGCGATGCAGTCGCTGTCCAACATGGGCGTAATGGAAAATACTTTTGCCGGGATTTGGGATGGGAAGGAGTCGGGGCGCTGCGAGCAAATGTTCAGGTGCATACAGTTAGCAAGAAAGGCTGCCGCGCATCGCAGTTGGAACAGAAAGTGGAGGAGTTTGCCCTTCAGATATGCAGAACATTTGACAGACCCCATCTGGAGTTCAGATGAAGACATTGCACCTCAGGGGTTGGCTAGGAGGGGAGATATGTCGCTTCACCAGAATGCTACAAGGGCTTGGAGGGCTGTGTCACCATGCCAAGGCACAACACTTGGATTCTGTTCCCTTCACTACACAAGAGCTGCTTGAGTTGCTTTCAATACTGAAATAAGTCTCCAGTAAATACAATGTTGCAGGAAATAACCACAGATGCTGGTTCAGACCCAAGATAGACACAAAGTGCTGGAGTAACTCAGAGCGCGTCGGGCAGAGTCTCTGGAGAGAAGGGATAGGGTCGAGACCGTTTCGGGGTCGAGACCCTTCTTCAGAGAGAGTCAGGGAAAAGGGAGACGAGAGATATAGACATTGATGTAGAGAGATTTAGAACAAATGAATGAATGATATGCAAAAAAATAACGATGATAAAATGAAACAGGTCATTGTTAGCTGAGGCCTAGGTGAAAATGAGTTGCTGACAATGAGACTCAACGAGATGACCTTGAATTTAGTACGACTTGTGTGGGGTGGGATGGAGAGAGGGGGGTGCAAGGGTTACTTGAAGTTGGAGAATTCAATACCATACCACTAGGTTGTAAGCTAGCTGCCCAAGCAAAATATGAGGTGCTGATCCTCCAAGTTGCGTTTGGCCTCACTCTGACAGTGGAGGAAGCACAGGACAAAAAAGTCCGTGTGGGAATGGGATAGGAATAAGAGAGACACAGAGACGGTTAATACACATTGGTGCAAGGGCAGCCTGGTGGCACAGCTGGTAGAGTTGCTGCCTCACAGCGCCAGAGACCTGGGTTCGATCCAGACTTCGGAGGCAGTTTGTGAAGAGTTTGCACGTTTTCCATGTGACCGCGTGGGTTTTCTCCGGGTGCTCCGGTTTCCTCCCACATCCTAAAGACGTGCAGGTTTGTAGGTTAATCGACACCCTGTAAGTTGCCCTTGGTGTGTAGCGAGTGGATGGGAAAGTGGGATAACGTAGAATTAGCACGAACGGGTGATCGATGGTCGGCGTGGACACGGTGGACCCAAGGGCCTGTTTCTATGCTACATCTCGAAATCCAGGAATCTAGAACAAGATGCAAACCGTACAAGACTACGACCAGAGAGCCCTTGGTCAAGGAGAGAACAGTGGGAATCAGTAAAGGGCCTGTCCCACTTGCCGATTTTTTTCAGTGACTGCCGGCGTCATATCGGTGTCGCCAAAAGATTTTGAACATTTCGAAATCCAGCGGCGACAAAATAAACGTTGCGACATTTGAAAAAACACCGTGCGTCATTACATCATCACGCCGCGTCACGCCACATCACAACCGCATCACGCCGCGTATTTTTCGGTGACCTGATACGTCAGTCAATGATGCCGGCAGTCGCCAAAAAAAATCGCCAAGTGGGACAGGCCCTGAACTCCCCCAGAAACACCTTTTAAATGCTGAAAGCATTCTGGAGATTCCAAGACAGAGATGAATAAATGTTTGCTGCTCATCGAAACCTTCCAGGCCCTTTGTCTGATGAGTGCCTACTGTTCTTTATGCAGCATCGTTGCTGAACCTGGCCCCAAATGCTGCAGGACATACTTGTTGCTAAACTAACTAGAAGGCAGCACGGTGATCCAGCAGACATCCTCTCAGCTCCATTGACCCGAGTTCGATCCTGACCACTGATGCTGTCTGTGTGTGGAGTTTTGAAGTTTTTGTTTTTGTTTTAGAGATAAAGAGGCTCTTCGGCCCACCGAGTCCGTGCCGACCCTGTACACTAGTACCATCCTGCACACTGGGGACACTTTACAATCTATACCGAAGCCAATTAACCTACAAACCATGTGGGAAAGAACTGCTGTTAGTACGCCATTGGGAGTGTGGGGGGAATCCGGAGCACCCGGAGAAAACCCACGCAGGTCACAGGGAGAACGTACAAACTCCTGTACAGACATCACATGTAGTCAGGATTAAACCTGGGACTCTGGCGCTGTAAGGCAGCAACTCTACCGCTGCGCCAGCGTCTCGCCCACATCACAACAGGTTATCCTTGTCCTTGTGGATTACCTCCAGGTGATCTGGATTCCTCCGGCCACCCAAAGACGTGCAGGTTAATAAGGTCACAGGTGGCTGTATATGACACCTAGTGTGGGCGCAAAGTGGGAGAGTCAAGGGGGAGGAAGGGGGAGGTCAATGGGCAAAACACAAAAGTGCTGGAGGAACTCAGCGAGTCAGGCAGCATCTGCGGAGGGAAAGGACAGAAGATATTTCTGGTCAGGACCCTGCCTCAGACTGATCTGAAACAAGAAATATTTCTCACACATACAACTACACAGAGAAATTATTTTTGCATTCTCAAATGAAATATGGGACGAAAGCTTACAATATATCCCTACTTGCTCTTTAATGCCAGGCACTGCCTGATTCAGTTCAAAGTGCTGCACAGGCTATACTACTCAAAAACCAAACTTTCCCCAGTATTTCCCCTCTCAGCGATAAGTGTCAGTTCCAAGAAGCCACTTTAACCCACAGTTTTGTAGTCTGTACAAAAATAGAAAGTTTTCGGAAGGAAGTATTCAGCGTCCTCTCCGATATACTGAAAACCCCATTAGAGCCAGACTCAAAACTGATAATACTGGGACTATCAGAGGCTTGTAGTAAATTGACTATTTTTCAGCGACTCTTTGTCGACAATGGTCTAATATCAGCAAAAAAAACTCGTACTTAAATTCTGGAAAAAACCTGAAGTTCCTCCAGTGAAGATGTGGATTACGGAAATGACGGACACCTTACATCTAGATAGAATTAGATTTAGTGTTTAAGAAGGAACTGCAGATGCTGGAAAATCGAAGGTACACAAAAATGCTGGAGAAACTCAGCGGGTGCAGCAGCGTCTATGGAGAGAATTAGATTTATCTTGAATGATAAACTGAAGCCATTTAAAAAAGAATATAGTCTTCTTTTATTGATTTTCTCAAACAACACAATATTTGAACACGTTGGAAATTGCTCGTAGGGCTTCCCTCTTTTCTTTTTTCTCTCTCTCCTTCTTTCTCTCTCTTTTTAATTTAATGTCCTTTTTGGAAAGTGTTAAAATTGAAGCTGTTCACAAAGCTGTAAAATTGTCTAGTTTTTTGTACAAATGCTTCCATTCAAACCAGAACATACATTACACACGTGGGCGGCACAATTTTTGGCGCCGTTATTCAAAGTTCGGTCGCCCCCCCCCTCCCCCCACCGACCCGCGCTCGATGTAGTGGAGCAGTCTCTCTCCTCACCTCTCCTGGGCCGGCCATCTTTGTGTCCCATTGGTTCCTCCTGCAGCTGGCCTTGAAGGAGCTGCAGGCATTGACCCGGTTCACCCACCTACCGGCTCACGCTACTCACGCCCGACTTCGCCAGCACCCTCCCAGTCCCTCCGACCGACGAGCCTTCGGGCGGGTTCCCGCGAATATGGATCACGTGCAGGTGGAAAGGATTAGTTTAATTTGGCATCATGTTTGACACAAGCATCATGGGCTGAAGGGCCTGTTCCCTGTTCTAAGTTCGATGAAATGCAGGAAGGTTTTTCCAGTATTAATTTACTGAAGTGAACCACGCACTACACTCAATTACCCTTTCACTCAGCAGCGAAAATAGCCGCCACCTAACCGGCATCAACAACAAATCAAAGCAAAACCTCCGTAACCCTGTAGAAACAAGGAACTGCAGATGCTGGTCTACACAAAATGATACAGTGCTGGAGTAACTCAGCCAATCAGGCAGCGTCACTGGAGAACAAATTCTTGATTAGAACGGGTGTCAAAGTTCATGGGGAGAAGGCAGGAAAATGGGATTAGGAGGCAGAGGCCAGCCATGATTGAATGGCGGAGTAGACTGGGTGGGCCGAATGGCCTAATTCCCCTCCTATAACTTGTGAACTTGTGAACATGCATAGGTGACGTTTCGCATTGGGGCCCTCCACTCAGTCTGAAGAGCCTTTATTATTTTGTGTAATCATCTCTTAATTACATTTATGCTCCAGGAAGAACAATCCCATCTTCTCCAGTCCAGACTTCCTGCTGAAATCCTTAATGAATGAATGAAGTGATGAATTAATTGTTGAAAATAAAGGTGTAAAAACAAACATACAGGAGGGAGGTGCTTCTTTCTCAGCACAGTGATGAGGGAGGAGAGCTTCTAATTCCTGGGCATGCACATCTCTGAAGATCTATCCTGGACCCAGCACCTTGATGCAATTATAAAGGAGGCCCATCACTGCCTCTAGTTCCTGAGAAGATTGCGGAGATTCGGTGTGTCAGAGTGGACCCTCTTGAACATCTATGGGTGGACTGTAGTGAGCTTATTGACTGGTTGCATCACAGGCTGGTTCAACAACTTCAATGCCATGGGGTGAAGAAGACCACAAAGAGCTGTGAACACTGCCCAGTCCATCACGGGTTCTGACCTCCCCACCAGCAAAGGGGTTTACAGGAGTCGCTGCGTCGAAAAGGCAGCCAGCGCGATCAGAGACTGTTTGGGACCTGACAATAAAACATTCTTGACTTGACATCAGTCTGAAGAAGGGTCTCGACCCGTAACAATAGACAATAGGTGCAGGAGTAGGCCATTTGGCCCTTCGAGCCAGCACACACCGGAAATTGGAGGAACAGCACCTCATATTCCGCTTGGGGAGTCTGCATCCTGGGGGCATGAACATTGAATTCTCCCAATTTTGTTAGCCCTTGCTGTCTCCTCCCCTTCCTCAGCCCTCGGGCTGTCTCCTCCCATCCCTTAGCCCTCAGGCTCCTCCTCCTCCTTTTTCCTTTCTTCTCCCCCCCCCCCCCCATCAGTCTGAAGAGGGGTTTCGGCCCGAAACATTGCCCATTTCCTTCGCTCCATAGATGCTGCTGCACCCGCTGAGTTTCTCCAGCATTTCTGTGTACCCGCCATTCAATGTGATCATGGCTGAAATGCCACCTATTTCTTTGCTCCATAGATCCTGCCCCACCCACTGAGTTTCTCCAGCATTTTTGTCTACCTTCAGTAATCCAGGTTTGTTGCTTTCTAGTTTCCTGCTCACGTAACTCATTAGTGGGACTAGGGAAGGAATAAAATAGTAAGATTAAACGAGAACTTACCAGTTTGAAGTTTGATCTGTATTTTATGAGGAGTTACGATGAGGGATTACGTGAAGAACCCGCTCAGCGCGCATGCGCGGCATACTTCCAAGCAGCGATGTGGAATCACAGATAGACACAGTTATTTGAAGTAAACATAATAAAGAAAAAGAGACATCAGTTATTAGTTTGATCCATACAATGAGGGTGGGAGCGGAGGGCACGTAATCCCTCATCGTAACTCCTCATAAAATACAGATCAAACTTCAAACTGGTAAGTTCTCGTTTAATCTTACTATTTTACTTCGGAGTCACGTGAGTGACTACGTGAAGACTTCAAAGCTCTGTGATTTCAAACCGTGTAACAGTTTTATTTCACTCACTGCCGAAGTTCTTGAGGGAGGAAGTGTTATCGTAATCAACCAATGAATCTGTTTTTCGAGAAACAAAAAGTTTTTTTTTTTTTAACAATAACAAAATAAATTGCTCCTCCGGGCTTAAATTAAATATTTGCAGCTTGTAATATTTTCTCTGCAAATAAATCAGGTTTCGTCAACGGCTTGTTATAAAAGTTCTGAATGTCGTTTCCCTCGACCATCCTGCTGTATTCAGAATATGGTCAACCGGTACGTCCATTCTCTCGGCCGTTGATGTAGATGCTGCCCTAGTGGAATGAGATTTTAAATGTGTTAGTATCTATTCCGGCAGCCTTCAGTACCTGTTTGAGCCATCTTGAAATGGTTTGGCTCGTTACCCGGCCATGAGGTTTCTTGTGGCTGACCCATAAGGCTTTTTCACTCCCTCTGACATTGTGGGTTGTGTCTATGTAATGTTGTAGATGGGTCACGACACACAACCGTGGCTCTGGTGGGTAGGCCCGGAATACCACTACTGGATTAGCTGTTCCTGGCCTGCTTTGTTTCACCAGACACTGTATGATGAATGTGATCTGATCTGGGGTGGTCACCATGTTGTCCAGCCTCAACTTGTGTAGTGACTGGACCCTCTGAGCGGATACAAGTGCCATCAACATGAGCGTCTTTAGTGTAGTTTGCTCGAGGCCGAGGGATCTGGCTGGTGGCCATTCCCTGAGTTATGTCAGGACCACACTGATATCCCAAATATGGGTATACCTGGGCTTAGGGGGCTTGATATTGTAAATGCCCTTCATCAGTTTTACCACCAGTGGATGGGATCCCATCGCCTGTTGTCCTGGCGCTGGTTGTTGCGTACGTTGTCCCTGTTTCCTGGCAGTATTTCTCCCATTTTTTGATGCTGGTTAAATACTGCCTCTTTGTTGGATGTTCGAAGGGATGCCGACATGGTGGTGATGGTTTGTTCGGACAATCCTAGTTTCAGAATGGCAAATAAAGTTTTTGACCTTTGACTTTTAGGTAAGGTCTGTTCAAAACCTGCAACCCAGGAGTTTAATTTTCTCATGGCATGGGTGTTTAACTTACCTGGTAGGTAAGTAGCTGATAGCCAAATATGTCTTTCGACACACCCTTGCCAAATCATGTTGACCAATTTGTCGCATGATAATGATTTTATGCCACCCATATGGTTAATATAAGCCACCACCATAGTATTTATCAATTTGTAACCGAACATGCAAATGCTGCATATTAGATACATATGCTTTTAAACCATAAAAGGCGCCCAACATCTCTAGATAGTTAATGCCCAGTGTAAGTAGTAATGATGACTCTAGGTTAGTCCATCTACCACCTGTGCTGGATATGGAGTTAGTCGCTCCCCAGCCTGAGCACTGGCATCTGTTTGAATAACTAAAGTAGGGTTAGTGATGATGATAGGGCTGAAACTATGCCAAACGTTTTCTGCCCACCACTGTAGCTCTGATATTGCTTCAGTGGGTAATTTCATGACACGATCATAGTGACCTGTATGTCATTTTAGTGCCTGTACCTTTGCTCTCTGTAAATTTTGATAGTGCAAAGGTCCGAATTGTGTAGCCGGAAATGCTGCTACCATTTCCCCAAATACTCTTGCTACTTGTCGAATAGTTGGTCGCTCGTTGACCATTAAATTGTTGCATGATTGTGCTAATTCAACCATTTTTGCCTTTGGCAAGGTAACAGTCACATGGACTGAGTTAATTGTGAAGCCCAGGTAGTCCATGATAGTGGATGGCTTCAACTTAGATTTATCTGGATGTAGGACGAACCCCAGAGTTTCGAGGAGCTGTTTTGTAGCTGATACTGCTGCCACAGCCAATTCCATCGTTTTCCCCTACTATCAGAATATCATCCAGATATGCCATGACAATATGTTTTTGTTTTCTTAGTATTGCCATGGCTGGTTTCAATATTTTGGTGAATAATCTTGGGGCTGAAGTTAGGCCATTGGGCAATGCTTTGTACTGCCATTCTGTCCCATCCAGATAAATTTTAGGTATCTGCGATGATCCTTGTGTATGGGTACTAGATAGTAGGCATCTTTGAGATCAATGCTTGCCATGAAGTATCTTTTGGAAATCAGTTGTTTGGCAGTAACAAATGTCTACATTTTGAAATGTATATACTTAACAAACTTATTTAGTGATGTTAAATCAATGATGATGCGACATCCACCATCTTTTTTGGTTTTAGTGAATATATTCGATACAAATCCCAAAGGTTCATGTTTGGCCTTTCCGATGACCCCCTTTGTGATAAGTCTCACCAGTTCAGCTTGTCCCTCACGTTTCTCTTTGAGGGAGGGAGAAATAACCTTTGGGCCCAATGTTGAACTGGCGGCGATTTTTCTGACATGAATTGTATTTCATATCCACTAATGCTGTTGAGTATATAGTTGTCACTCATGACAGTATCCCATGCTTCTTTGAACAAGTGTAATCTCCTCCCTGTTAGTAAAGAACCCTTACTCTATATGCTGGCAGGAACCAGACCCACCTACCTCCATGGTTATTGGGGTTTCTTCTGTTTTCTCATGTTCTTGAAGGCTTTGCTTGTCTGACGTGCTGGCGATGTTGGGAGGTGGCTCATTTTCCATGGGGTCTGCTCTGGGCCCTGATCTAAAAAAGATCTTTGGGGATAAAAGCGGTCCCCGAGCTTTCACCAGTCCCATATTGAGGACGTCGACTGCTGGATGCCGTGGGGTGCTGCCGCTTGGGTATTGTAGGTCTTGGTTTGCTCGTCCCGGGGCCTGCCCTCATGAGGCTGAAAGTTTTCGATGCCTCTTCCATGTCTCTTACCTTTTTGGTGAGGTCCTTCCCGAATAACAGAGCGTCCGTCTCTGCAGCTGGGGCTTTGCATAACCCAGCGAATTTGGGATTGAGGGCAGGTCTTATGATTTCCCGCCGGAAGTTTCAAACTGAGTGTTGCACATCAATGCCAGTACATCCTGCTGGCAGGTATCCATCTCCGTGCTGTCCACAGAACGAGCAAAGGCTGTGATGGCCAACGTCAGGAGCCTTAGGATCCGCTGTAGCTTGAGTTCATGGTTACGAATGTGTGACCCCACGTGTCCCCAGATTTGGCTGTTCACAGTCAGCACTCTGAGGCCTCACAGTTCTCTGGTGCTGTGTAAAGATCTAGTGCCTCAGAAAGCACCTTCCTGCAAGGGCTTATTCGAAAGATGATTTATGCTGGCCGTGTTTCGGTTCCAGCAGTCTTCCAGCACGTGGGGTTGCTACATAGCAGTCCATCACACCCATCAGCTCTTCCTGCTCCTGCACCCCTTGCATACTCCCGATCTCGTCCACCAGCCCCTGTTCCAGACCAGCCCAGCCATGGTCACCAATGCTAGCCTCCAGTAATGAGGGAGCAGAGGGCAGTGCACAAGACACTGTGGAGGGGGTGCCTGATCTCCCTCCGCGAAAGCGCTCTTTCTGCGCATCCCGCTGGAGCTGCTCCAAGAGCCGTTGGATGCAGCTCAGGCGGCTGTCTCTCCTCCGTTTAGGTGGAGACATGTCCCCGCCCGACGAATCGGGAAACACCGGCCGGTTGGTTTTCCTGGTGTATTTTTTCCCCCCAGTCCGCTGTTCAGGCGTTTAGCGGGACTGGGCTTGGCTCGGTGTCGGGGATGGTGGAGCGCTCTATGAGCGGTCCTGCCGCCTGCCGCTCCAGCGGCTCAGGCGGCTGTCTCTCTCCCATGCGGGTGGAGAGACGTCCCCTCCGATAAGTCGGAAGCTACCGGCCGGATGCCTCTTCGGCTGGCTATGCATCCAGCCCGCTGCTCAGGTACTAGCGGGCTGGGCTCGGCACGGTGTCGGGGAATAGCGGAACACCGGAATACCGACTGTTGCTGCCCCCCCCTGCAATGGAACGCTCCTCCGCTGGAGTCGAGCGGGGGACAGGTTCTTCTAGAGCTTTTGTGCCTTGTAGAAGCGAGAGCGCCCCTCAAGCAGCGCGTCTCGCAGGCACCTGCTCCGAGAGCCGCTCCAGCGGCTCAGGCGTCTCTCTCCCCCCGTGCGGGTGGAGAGACGTCCCGTCCGAATTCGGGAAAACACCTGCCTCGAACGGGGGACAGTTTTGTTCCAGAGCCTTTTTCTCTGCCTGTAAAACACAAGCAGAAAAGGCTCCCCTGTAATCGAAACCCGACCTCAGGGTACTCACCTGACGGTCCATTTCATTCTGTAGCGGGAGCGCCTAACTCCCGTTGCAGCCGCTGTTGCACTGCTGGCGTTAATGCCGCGCATGCGCGCTGAGCGGGTTCTTCACGTAGTCACTCACGTGACTCCGAAGTAAAATTGGTCAATGGTCAATAGTTCTTTATTATCCCATAAAGAAATTCTGGTGAAATTATCTTTTTGCACACAGTTCAGTAAAGTATTGCCATATCCAAGCACAATCCCCAATTAACATAAAGTGCAGAGAAGTAGTCCACTGCATGCTAGAGTCACCAGGTGTTGGTGCCATTTGCAGAGTCCGGTCCAGTCCGTGCTCTCGGTCTCCTGGAGCAGTGCCTGATCCAGGCGAGCCCCAGGCTGCTGCGGGGCCTTCACCCGTCACCTCCATCCGGATCGTCCAGCGAACCGTCGCCCCTCTTCGCGCCCGATTCCAAGATGGCGCCCAACCCAGGCGACTATTTGCGTGCTAGTCACAGAAGCAGAACTACAGTCACATATTACAATCGCTCCACACTATATACACTGTGGCGGCTCGATTGTAATCATGTATAGTCTTTCCGCTGACTGGTTAGCGCGCAACAAAAGCTTTTCACTGTACCTCAGTACACGTGACAATAAACTGAACTGAAACTGAAACAGCCCGGCCCCCTTCAGCCTTTGTGCCTCGGGGGGCTCCTCCTACAGCTGACCCGGAGGGTGCGGAAGATAAGATCCTGGTTCACCCTCCTACCGACCCCTTGCTCTCGCCTCCACCGTTGCCGGCTCCCTCCGCCCTCCTCTCCGGTTCTACGGTCCTCGACGGACGAGCAGCAGCCGCGACCCACTTGTCCTTCCTTCTGGCCACATGGTTCTTCCCATTTGACTCTGGGGGGGGGGGGGGGGGGGGCTGGATTACATCAACATCTGCACTCCACAATAGTCACATCTTGGTACCTGGAATTAGTCACTAGGCAACCCGTGTCTTCAAGAGTCAAGAGTGTTACAATGTCATTAGTACTGTACGGAACAATTCCATTCTTACATGCAGTAGCACAGCAACTTTGTAAACACTCTGCTCAATAGATAATATTATAAACAAACTAAAAATAGTTTGATTAATAACAATAAATTAGTCTAAAAAATGACCGAGCTTCAGTGCATCCCTGAGCACGTACTCCTGCAGTCTGGAGCGGGCCAGTTGACAACATTCCCTGATGGACATCTCGCTCTGCTGGGAGGCCAACAAGGTTCAGGCAGGCCAAAGAGTGTTTTGGTCTTCAAGACGGCTCCTGGGAGGCAGCGGAGAAGCCGGACGGTGAAGCTTGCCTGGGCCAATGGAGCCTGTGTGGGGGCGGTGGAGCCTCAGCAGGGTGCGGTGGAGCCTCGGCAGGGGGGGGGGTGGAGCCTCAGTGGGGGCGGTGAGGCCTCGGTGGGGGAAGTGTGGCTTCAGATGGAGTGATGTGGCCTCATGGCCGACAAAGCCTCACAGCTGCGGCGGCGGTGAAGCATCGTGGGTCGACCCGCGGTTGGCGGTCGATGAGGGCGGGGGGGGGAACCACCGTGAGGGGGGGAGAGGGGAAAGAACAATGGAGGACCCATGGGAGTGTGAGCTGAGGGGAGGACAAAGGAGAACCTGGCGCGGGTTACTTGGTAACTTTCTCAGCGTTCTTTATGTGGCGATTATTTGTATACCGTGGGTATTCAAGCAGAGAATTTCACTATGACTTGTCACATGACAATAAAGTGTTCCATTCCAGCAGCACTTGATGTTCATCTCCAAATGTGCCCTTGGGAACAGCATGCAAATCAGAGAGTCCTCTGTTGTGGTGCTAGGGCACCATTCAAGTCAGGACCCTTCTTCAGACTGATTGTTTAGTAGGGGGAGAGAAAGATGGAAGAGAGGTGGGAACATGATAAAATCTGGCAAGTGATGGGTGGATAGTCTGAAGACGTGTCTCGACCCGAAACGTACGCGCGCATGGTGCGTGGTGACGTAGGCAGTCGCGCGCTACGCCCCAGGATTTTGGGATTCACAAAATCTTCGTGCGCCACCTGTGTGAGGCACAACTGACGCCCAAATGGGAAAGGCCCTTTAGCGACAAAGGCTGGAGATGAAAAGGAGCCAAAAAGGTGCCAGGTGAGGAGAGGAGAGGACAAGTGGGATGTAAAGCCGGAGGGAGAGATGTGTGAGGAAGGGAAGGGGATGGGGAGAGGGGAAACAGAGAGGGGTGGGGGATTAAATGGAAATGGGGAACAGAAATTGGAGATGTGTAAGAAAAAGGGGAAAGGAGCAGAGTGACTGGGGCGGGGGGGGGGGGGTGGGGGGGGAAGAGGGTGTGAAAAATGGGAGCTCATCACAGTGGGGGTTGAGAGCATGAGGAAGAACATAGAGATAGCTGAGAGTGTATTACATGAAGCTGGAGGATTCCATGTTCATACCACTAGGGTGTAAGCTGCCCAAGCGGAATATGAGGTAGTGTTCCTCCAATTTGTGCGTAGCTTGACTCTGGCAATGGAGGAGGCCCAGGACAGAAATGTCGGTTGGGGAATTGGAATGGAAAGCCTAGAAGATAACCCATAACTCCTATGACCCATTAAGGGCCATGATTGAACTGCACATAGAACACAGACCAGTACCACACAGGGGCAGGCCCTTCGGCCCACAATATCTGTGCCAAACACGATGCCAAGACCAACTCAAGTTCAAGTTCAAGTTCTAGTGAGTTTATTGTCATGTGTCCCTGATAGGACAATGAAATTCTTGCTTTGCTTCAGCACAATAGAACATAGTAGGCATTGACTACAAAACAAATCAGTGTGTCCATATACCATTATATAAATATATACACACATGAATAAATAAACTGATAAAGTGCAAATAACAGAAAATGGGCTATTAATGTTCAGAGTTTTGTCCGAGCCAAGTTTAATAGCCTGATGGCTGTGGGGAAGTAGCTAATCCTGAACCTGGTCGTTGCAGTCTTCAGGCTCCTGTACCTTCTACCTGAAAGTAGCGAGGAGATGAGTGTGTGGCCAGGATGTGTGGGTCCTTGATGATACTGCCAGCCTTTTTGAGGCAGCGACTGCGATTGATCCCTTCGATGGAAGGGAGGTCAGAGCCGATGATGGACTGGGCAGTGTTTACTACTTTTTCCTCTCCAGGGCGCTCAAGTTGCCGAACCAAGCCACGATGCAACCGGTCAGCATGCTCTCTACTGTGCACCTGTAGAGGTTAGAGAGAGTCCTCCTATCTGCCTGCACATTTCCATTCATTCCCTGGGTATCTTGATGAGGATGGGCGTCCGAGGTTACAGGGAGAAGGCAAGAGAATGGGGTTGAGAGGGAAAGATAGATCAGCGGAGGAGACTTGAAGGGCTGAATGGCCTAGTTCTGCTCCTCTGTGTTATGGTCTGATCCATATCCCTCCATTCCCTTAAACATACGATCACATCTGCCTCCACACTACCCCCGGCAGCGCGTTCCAGGCACCCACCACCCTCTGGTGTAAAAACCTCGCCCCCGCACTTATCCTTTAAACATCGCCTCTCTGTGTTGCCTTGAAAATTATTTAACATCAAAAACTGGGTGCATTTAAAATATTTGATATAGTGGAAACAAAATAATCCAGGTGCATTTTTGTTTAAAATGCTCGATTTAAAGGAACACTAACAGCATTACCATAATTTGACATTTTGCATTATGCAACTTTTTGTCACGACTTATTTGGCAGGGAGCAAGGTGACTTTTGATGCGCATATGTTAAGGAAGTGAGAGCTCACGGGATAAATGAGTGCATGGGTGCCAGGAAAAGGCACAAACTGAGAGCACCGGGGTGGGGATGGGGGTGGGAATACGTGGGCGGCAGAGGGGAGAGGAGAGGAGGGGGGGAGAGGGGAGGAGGGGAGGGGGGTGAGGAGGGGGGAGAGGAGGGGTGGGGAGGGGAGGAGGGGAGAGGAGGGGTTGAGAGGAGAGGAGGGGAGGGGAGGGGAAGGGAAGGGAGGAGGGGAGGGGAGGTAAAGGGGTAGGGAAGGGGAGGGGAGGAGGAGAGGAGGGAAGAGGGGAAAGTAGGTGAGGAGAGGAGGTGAGGAGAGGAGGTGAGGAGACGGGAGGAGGGGAGGGGGAACAGGAGGGGAGGGGGTACAGGAGGGAGGGAGAGGAGGGTGGGGGAAAGGGGTGGGGGGAAAGTGGGGGAGGAAGGGGGAGAAGGAAGAGAGGTGGGCAGGAGAGCAAAGGGAGGGGAGGAGGAAAGGAGGGGTGTGGAGGAGGGGGGAAGAGGAGGGGAGAGGAGGGGGGAAGAGGGGGGGGAAGTGGAAGGGGGAGGAAGGGGGAGAGAGGGAAAGGGAGAGGAGAGGAAGGGGAAAGAGGTGGAGAGGGGGGAGGGGAGGGAGTGTGGGAAAAGGAATGCAATTCATCTTGCGCTGTTCACTGTCCCACAGACATGAAAGCACAAACAGGCCGCACACAAGCCTGTGACCGCACCTCCCTGTAAAGGGTCTCCACCGTGCCCTCTTGGGTCAGGCCCAACCCGGTAATAATGAAGCAGAATCGTGTTCCACAGAGAGTGATAAAGCAGCGGTGACAATGAGCGG
This sequence comes from Amblyraja radiata, assembly GCF_010909765.2. Taxonomy (NCBI): domain Eukaryota; kingdom Metazoa; phylum Chordata; class Chondrichthyes; order Rajiformes; family Rajidae; genus Amblyraja; species Amblyraja radiata. The sequence continues at coordinate 8,469,893 of NC_045976.1, read as the reverse complement.
GCTGTGCCGTTCCAACTGTTGCATGGAGACAGGCGGCAGCAGTTAGTCAAGGGTTAAACGAGAAAGGGGCTTTGTGTTGGGCTGTCAGGATTGTAGTGCAGATTGTGGCTTTGATTAATTGTTAAAAGGAGTTTATTGCCTTGAATCTAATTAACACCATTGTCCTTCTGACAGCAAAGATGTTGCCTGTAACAGCGTGAGGCAGTGTCACCAATGTTTAAGGCTGTGCAGTTATAGTTTACATTGCATCCATCAGGAATGTGTACCATTGCATATTTCATTTGTATATTTTGAAGCACATCTTTCGGAAAGGGTATCAGTGCACCATAGGAGGGTTTTTTTTTTCTCCCTCTGGGGATTCCAGTTCTTGAATTTTAAGATAGGCACAAAATGCTGGAGTGACTCAGCGGGTCAGGCAGCATCTGTGGAGAGAAGGTCTTGGTGACGTTTCGGGTCGAGACCTTTCTTCAGTCTGGAGACTGAACAAGGGTCTCCACCCGAAACATCACAGCCCTTCTCTCCAGAGACGCTGCCAGTCTGAAGAAGGGTCTCCACCCCAAACGCCACCTATTCCTTTTCTCCGTAGACGCTGCCTGACCCGCTGAGTTACTCCAGCATTTTGTATCTTTGCTGTGATACAAGAATCTGCATCTGCAGTTCCTTCCAACACTCTGCGTTTTAATTTAGGTTTAGATGATTAGGTTTATTAATATTGTCCCGTGCGGAGTACAGTAAAAAGTTTTCACATTAGGGGGGACTGAAATAGGGTACCGACCCAAAACGTCACCCATCCATGTTCTCCAAAGATGCTGCCTGACCAGCGAAGTTACTCCAGCACTTTGTGTCTATCTTCAGTGCAAAGGTTTGTTTTGCATGCTATCCAGTCTGGCCAGGTAACACAATACCTAAATACAATCAAGTCAAACTTAATACGTAGAGCAACGAACAAGATGCAGATTACAGGATATAGTTCTCGGCATTGTAGTTGAGTTTAGTTTAGTTTAGAGACACAGCATGGAAACAGGCTCTTCGGCCCACCGAGTCCACGCCGACCAGCTATCACCCAGCACACTAGATCAATCCCACACACTAGAGACAATTTACCGAAGCCAATTAATCTACAAACCTGCACGTCTTTGGAGTTTGGGGGAAACCGGAGCACCCGGAGAAAACCCACGCGGTCACGGGGGAGAATGTACAACTCCGTACAGACAGCACCCGTGGTCAGGATGGGACGAGGCAGAAACTCTACCGCTGCACCACCGTGCCGCCCCTCATAGTGTATTTATTTTGTCATTAATAGGCCTTTGTTAACTCTTATCGTGAATTACTCAAAACTGAGTCTGAAGAAGTGTCCCGATATGAAACGTCAACTGTCCATGTCCCCCAGAGATGCTGCCTGACCCGCTGAGTTACTCCACCACTTTGTATCCTTCAGTCTACTCGTTAAGTGTGATCAGGAAGCACGAGAGGTGAATTCAATAAGTGGGATATTTTCCCTACGGAGGGGATATCAGTTCGGATACTTTCCTTGAAGGTAAATGCGGCTGGTGGGCTGGTCTTCTTAGATGGTCCCTTGGGATTGAGGAAGACCTCACCACAAGTGGGTTGTGTGGTGACTGAAAGGCTAATGTGGGAACAGAGGGCAGGAGGGTCCGGTGCAGGTCAGACGTGTGGGTGGTAGACTGTTGGCCCCCCTCGGTCATGACTGACCATCCAAGTTGTTGGCCGCTTGCTCCAAACCTCGGCTGGAGCAGCGCCCCTTGTGGCTGAAGAGACCAATGCGGGAGTGACAGTCTCTGTGGCAAATGTCACATTTGTGTGTGTGGTCTGTGGTCTGTTGAAGTCGCTGCACTCCTTTCTGCGTTCCTGCCCCTGCGTTCATCAGTTTCTCTTCCCCCGTTTTGAAATGTTGATTCAGGGTACATCTCCACCTCGTGCGGTCAGCTGCAAGGCTCTCCCAGGACTCCACATCGATGTCAGGCGCCTTCATATCTCTCTTGCAGA